>NC_056733.1:1388226555-1388526555 GCF_019279795.1 Protopterus annectens | reverse complement strand
AGTGGCATCACAAGCAAGGAATTAAGTGCACTAAATGAACCAATCATGTTGTGTAATACTTTGATGTAACCCCCCCAGCAGTAAAGAAGTCACAAGTATGCTTAATTACAGTGTATTGTGCATGCATGCTGTGTTAAGAAGATAAAAAAAAACACACACATTTCTCAGTGTGCTAACACTTCAGGAACTATTTCTCTTAAAATGTAGTTTATATGTGAAGAGAATTTCTGTGCTTGAGAAATAAATATGATGAAGAATGTCTAGTTTTCTGTGCTCCTGTTAACCACTTGCTGCTCATAAATTGTTCAAGTAATATTCGTAGTGTACCAAGATAAGTATATCATCTTTTGGCTAAAATCTGTGAAGCCTCAAGAGAGTCTATGATATCCCGTTTACTACACAAATGGATGGAGGTAGTATTCAAGAATTTTGAACTAAACAGAATACCATTGAAAAGTTAATTGTTTGGCAGTGAATGGCATATGAAGTGAGTGTGCTGCAATATGGTTGCCAGATCCTCAATATAAACAAAAAATGATTGACTTCAACAATTGGCTTAGCTTCTGGTGTCACTCCAGGGGTATCCAGTTTCTTTTAGCCTGGGACGATATGGTCTACAAACCATGCTGCTTTGCCAGAGATGATCTTCACCTGTCGTTTCTTGGCTTTCGATTACTGGCAAAAGTAGTTGTCTTCCCCATAGTGCCTTTTTAGGTAATGTCATAACAACAAAATTCCCGATGTAAAAAAAAAATCCACTAGAGACAAACTAAAAGTTATGCTGCTTAATGCTAGTAGTCCATATCGGAAACTGCACTCACTGAAAGCACTTCTTACCTTGGAAGATGCAGATGTCTGTGCAGTCACAGAGGCATGGTTGAAGGCCATGCAAGGCTACAATACCTTCTGCACATTCAGACCTCAAAATGAGCATGAAAGAACCAAAGGTGGAGGTGTATCCATCTTCATTAAAGACAAATACACCTCAACACTGATCAAACAGTACGACTTCCTAGAGCTACTCCAAGTCCAACTAACTGTAGGTAAAACCCTCTCCCATATCATTGTTAGCTGAAGATCTCCCACCATGTACCACAAGAACCACTCTGCCTATGTGGACCTACTTGAGTCACTCACTATGCAGCCAAACACCTTGGTCATGGGTGATTTCAACTATTTTTCCATCGATTGGGAGTCATATTTGAGCACAAACATGCTCACCCTAAGGTTGCTGGACTTTGTTAATACAAATGCTCTGGAACAGATAGTCTGCACCCTCACAAGGGTCTTGAATGTCCTAGACTTAGTACTCACCAACATAGGGGGTCTCTGGACTACCCCCTGTGTATTGCCCTCCCTGGTAAGGTCTGATCATAAATCAGTCTCATTTGAAGTAATGATCATACCTCAGACCCACCAAGAGCAAAAAGGATGAAAAATTTCTCCAAAGCAAACTATAGCCTTCTAATCTATGGCATAAATAGTGTCAACCCCCCACAATGACACCTATACAGAGGTGTACATAAATGCCCTGAATAAACACCTATACAAATGTATAGACTCAGCTGTACCTGAACTGATCAAAACAAGGTCCTCAAAAAAAAGCAAGACACTCTGGTGGACATCAAGCATAAATAGTTTATACAACAAGAGGAAAAAACTAATGTCTAAGAACAAGAAGGAACTGACTCAGCAGAGGAAGGACACCCTCCACAGCTTGAACAAACAAATTATATATCTTGTAAAGTCCTCTAAAGCCAATTTTTAAGCTAAACTAGCATGCCTAGCTAAGGATAATCACAAGGCATTCTTTAGCTATGTTCGAAATCTGAAAAGGAAGGCCCAGCTTTGTGCCAAACTAGTAGTGGACAGTGCCACTTATACTGACCCTGAGGACATCAAAAAATCTGCTAGCAGATAGGTTTGGCACAAACTTCACCCCCCCCATCCCCACCAGACATCCTTCAAAGCATACCTGTCACCAGTTCTCTACCTAGTATCTCCAAAGAGCAGGTCATACCACACTCTCCACAGCCAAAAACACAGACTCCATGGGACTGGATAACATCCCAGGCTGTCTACTAAATGGTCTAAAACAGGACCTAGCAGAACCACTTGGCAGTCACTTCAACCACAATTTAAGTGCTGGCTTTGTCCCAGAGAGTGGAAAACAGCAACAATAATTTTCTTGCACAAAGGTGGTCCATCAACTGACCCTGACAACTATAGACCCATAAGCCTAACCAGCCTTATCTGCAAGGCCATGGAGAGAATCATCATGGACCTTATCAGTAAAGACATATGTGACCTTCAAACACTTGACCCAACCCAATTTGGCTTGTTTAGGGGTAGATAATGCTTATTAAACTTGGTGCACTTCTTCGAGAATGTCACCAAAGCCCTGGATGAAGCAAAACAGTACATGCAGCCTGTCTTGACTTAGCCAAGTCTTTTGACAAAATCCACCACTCAGGCATCATTGAGAAACTCACCCAGCTGGGAATTAACCCATATGTCACTAAGATGGGTAGCCAACTGTCTCACCGACAGAATGCATACAATCAAAGTTGGGGATTCCACCTCTACCAGCAGACTAGTTACCAGTGGTGTACTACAAGGATCTGTGCTAGGACCCCTAATGTTTGGAATCTATTTCTCAGAAGTCAAGGTGAAAACAGATGGCCTGTGGAGTATCAAGTTCAGTGATAACTGCAAACTGGATGCAATCATTGAGTCTCCCAATGATGTTGACATACTACAAAAAGGGCTTATACAGACAAATGATTGGTACCAAAGCCACAGACTTAAACTAAATGCAAAAAAATACATTATCATCCCTTTCAGCAAAGAGGAAGTACCTGCAAATTACAATATCAACAGTAACCCTCTTCGCTTGAACCCTGTGGTGAGAAACTTGGGAACACAGGTTGATAGCAATCTTAACTTTGATCACCACGTGTCCACAGTGGTAAGGAAGGCCTTCTAAGTTGAACATCTCATGAGTAAGGGCATTGCATCCAGAGCTAAGGGTGGTATAACTCCCCTATACTCATCCCTCATCAGACCACTAATAGATTGCAATGGTCCCTTCTGTATGTACCTAACCAGACACCTGCAGCAGCTGGAGAGACCTCAGAGCTTTATCACCAATAAAATTCAGGGCCTTCAGCACTTGACTTACATGGACAGACTGAAGGCCCTATCACTGTACTCTGTATTTTACAGGCTGTTGAGAGGAAACTTGCGCCTGGTCTACATAGCAGTCTCAGACTATGCCCTAATGGAAATGCTGCACATCCATAAGTCATATGGGACAAGATTCACTTGCTCTGGGGATTTTAACCTAGCCTGTGACATTAACAGCCCCTAAATCCAAAAGACAAAACTTCAAACCAAACCCAAAGATGAAAGCATGGCATGGAGCTTGCAGTTCCAAAGCAGTAAAAACCTTTTTAATAGTAAAATACAAAAATGTGTGATACACATAAAACCAAAAAACATATAAAAAGAAACTCCAAATAAGTGCTTGTCTCATAATGCAAAACTTCATCAGATGGAGTAAATAAATTAAAGTTTAAATAAATTTTGTAAAACCTTTCAATCAATCACAACCTTCAAAATCACCAAGCCTTGAAGTGTTGTACCCAATCCTGGGAAACAAAAAAATAACCATTCACATTAAGACAATCATAGAACTGTGCTTCCTTGAGCCTATCACAAAAAATCAAAAACCTCTGATCAAAAATAAATCATTCTTCAAGTTTAAAATAAGAAAACGAACAAATATAAAATATAAAATAAATATTACACAATAATTTCTCTCTGAAGTGATTTTTAATTTAAATAAACAGGCAACAGAGATCACATCATTCAGCCCAGGACAATTTTATTCACATTAGATCGTAACTACCAATAAAGTTCACGTTTCTTAAGAAATAATATCCATTGGCCAATTCTGTTGTCACATATTACCTGATCAGGAATACAGAATCTAAATCCATGTCCAGGATGTAATTGGACATGCTTAATTAATGCATTAGTCTCTATTTTGGATTTGATATCATATAAGTGTTCGTAGGTTCTGGCCTTTAATTTACACTCATTTTTTCTGATATAAAAATTAGGAGAGGATTTACAGCAGGCAGAATAAACAACCCCCTTGGACTGACAGTTAAATCAGCCATTTATCCTAACCAGTAGTTTGTTCAAGTGAAGGTCTTCACAAACTAAAATGAACTTGCAATAATTATAGAAGCCAGACTTTTTCATACCCTATTCTTCCATCCTCCCCTGAGCATTGGATTCAAAAATAGTTTTGAAATTCCTGCCTCTTTTAAAAACCACAGTAGGTCTATAACCAATTCTTTCCTTGAACTCCCCCTCATTGGTCAAAAGGCATCAGTTTTTTTTTTCATCAATATTCTTCATGTACATACCATCACAAGAAACAGTAGTAATAAAGGAATTAATGAGATAATTATCTTGCCTACCATTAGAGAGATTTAAACCAGTGCCACAAGATGTATTTTTGACATAAATATTGTCTTGGATCATATCTTCAGCTGTTTCTCCTAAAATAGGAATAAAATGTTTGGTTTTATGTTTATTAATGACCTCAAACATGAACCCCGCCTCTGAAACATGCTTTTCAACAAAAGACACTCCTCCCTAAAAACTTCATCGGTAGTGGCCATTCTGGCAGCTTGTACAAATTGACCCTTCACCACCGCCTTCTTTTGAGACATAGTATGGATACTGTCATAGTATAAAAAGCTGTTGGAATAGGTCTTTTTTCTGAAAATTTTGGAGGTGAAACTTTGATTACAAAAATCCTTCTGCAACCAGATATTAAAATATGCAATATGCATCTGCTTACTAACAAATGTGAAATTAAGAACTTCAGTTGTTTTATTCATGTAACTAAGAAAATGGGGTATATCATCAGTGTTACCATCCAAAACAGTAAAGATATCATCAAGGTATTGGGTGTAAAAAACACGATTAAATAAACTCGGAATTAAATACATATTTCTTCTCCCATTGAACCATTGTTATATTAGCAAAAAAAACCTCACATGCAGCACCCACGGCAATGCCAGTCTTTTGAAGAAAGAGATCATCCCCAAAATTGATGTTGTTTTTTAACACAAGTTTCAAAAGTGTCTCATAAGTGTTCACCAAATCCTATGATATGCCTTTTTCTGTTAGATATTCACAAAACCATTCTGTGCCAAGATCATGTGGAATATTGGAATACAAGTCCCAAGCATCTACCATTATAAAAATGTAGGAATCTTTGAAAGTCAAATTGTTAATTTTCTTCAAAAATTCCCAAGAATCTTGGCAAACATGACTTTCTTGAGTCACAAAGTCTTCAGTTTAATGTGTAAAAACTTGGCTAGGGGGTGAGCAATAGATCACTTTCTATCAATGATGGGGTGTGTAGGTGATTGATCTTTACATTTCTGTATTTTTGGGAGACCAAACATAGATGGAATTCTTGAGTGTGATACATTCAGATAATTAAATTCATCAATCGATATTGATTGATAAATATAAAGATCATTCAAATCACTCCTTATTCTCCCATAGGCAATATTGCATTCATTCTAAGTCACTCTCTCATACGTGTCAGTAGAAAATAGTATAGCCATCTTCTTTTTGCAGTTCTGGAAATTCATAAACACCAAACCCTCACCCTTGCCTGGTTGCATAATTCTTATATTCTTATTATCCCTGTTCTCTTCCAATTTGGAAATTTCCTGGTGAGATAGATTGGAATTAGCCATACATTTCTTTTTATTGTTATTATATTCAAATTTGAAATATCCACGTCTGAAATCTTCTCAAAACACTGTATGATGGGGTGAATTGGTGGATTAAAAGTGCTAAATAACCTCAATGGGTCAATAGCTATATTCATGTCTTGAACAAGGATCTTAAAATTCAAGTTACATGAAAAACTTTTGAGGTCCATATGTGTTGTTGCAGTCTGCTAGGCACAAAAAATAAACCATGGGAAAATAAATCAAAACCCTGTACATAAACACAATAGAAAGAGAAGTTAAAAAATAGAAAAGTTTTGCAGCATATTTTGAACAACAAGATATGGGAGAAGAATGAAGGTATTAGACATATCATGTTTCATTATGATCGTTGACCATTGTTCCATTATCCAGTCTTACTCTTGGCCCCTCCCCACTGATGTTATTAGTCATACCTTATGGGTCTGAAATGATTCAGGTGGTTCCATTGGTTGTTCCAAGTCACCCTTTGATTCAATTGGTTCATTGAATAAAACTGCCGTTTCCGGATTGTCTCTGATCTTCTCAACACAGGCACCCCTTGTAGTTCTTAAAAAAACATTCTCATTGCCAAAACTGCAAGTCTGATCAGTGACCAAAGGCTTCAGGATATCAGTCCCTTGATTGTTAACAGAAGTGTTTCATACACACTATGTTTGTGATGGAGGTGGTGTTGGATAAGCTTTGTAGTTTATGTAACATTTCCTGTCCCTATCAAGCATTTTAAGCCTAGCCATGCATCCCAAATCTCTGACAAGTTCTAGTACCCTTGACAAGTGTAAGCACGGGCCTGGGAGATAAAACATTTACAAGCAGTAGCCTGGGAGATGAAACATTTAGTAGTTGTATGTGTTCATTAGAAACATAGGTGGTAAACCAGGGATGAATTTCATACTCCATATCCAATTGTCCAAGTTAAACTTTAATTTGGTTAGGGAGGAACCCAGCTTCACATGGATGAGTAGCTGTTTCAGAGAAGGGGTAGTCTTTGGGGTACATTCATGTCTCTCCATCATGTCCTATTTATATCACAAGAAAGGTTTAAGTGTTTAGAATGAGTAATTATGGTGCTGTTTGTTTTGCAGATATGCAGGAAATCCATCAGAGTGGGGTCTAACAATGCCTTGTATGCCAGGCATAGCTATTCCCTCAACAGCCTCTAGGAGACAGAACACAGGGATAGGGCCTTGAGGTGGACTATGCAGGATTTGGTAATTACCCCCTGTATTCTTTCAGTAAGGATCTTCTGTGGACATTTCAATTGACGGATATGCTTGGTTAGGTGCATACCAAAGGGGACATTGTACTCAATGATAAGTCTCATGAATGCTGAATACAGTAGAACAATGACTTCCTTGGACCTAGATGCTATACATTTGTTTAGAATGTGCACAATGTAGAATGCTTCCGTCACTACTGTAGGTATGTGATGTTCAAATGTTAGATTACTATGTAGGCGTGTCCTGAAGTCCCTGACTACTAGGTCAAGTCTTAGGGGTGTGTTATCAATATAATAGTCCTCACTCTGGGCCAGTAATCAAGAAGCCTGAATCCTCACCACTGGCACTGCAAAGGGATGTTCACTTGGAACAAAAATGGATGCACCCAGTATTTCCAGATGCAGCTCTCTGCATCAAGCACAATTTCCCTTAAGAGCACACAGGGAGCACACTCAGTCCAGGGTCTGGGTTTCTCTATTTTTCTCCCTCGAGGTCCCCAGTAAAACTCTCCACTGGAACAGACAGTTAGAATTGAGATCTCAGCCAAGTATCCAAGCCAAATTCTCCAGCACCCTTTCTATGGAACCAGTGCTTCATGTCCTATCCCAAACAGCTGACACACTCTTTGAGATTTGATTTTCACACACACACACACACACACACACACACACACACACACACACACACACACACACACACACACACACACACACACACACACACTTGGGAAAGGCTGGCACAGATTTACAAGCTATGCCTTCTTTTGCACCACACTATAAGGTAGTTACAGCACCACCAGACACTCCAAAGCCAGCTACTCTAAGGCTCTTGCAAGAATGCACAATTATACTGAGCAAAATTAATATTAATAGAAATGGTAATGTTGACCAAACAGCAAGAATTTCAGGAGAGGGCAAACTGCCACAGAATATATATATATATATATATATATATATATATATATATATATATATATATATATATATATATATATATATATATATATATATATACACTCTCAGGGATTAAAATGTTCCCTAAAAAGTCACAATTAAAAGTTTGACTATATTTAATAATAATAATAATAATAATAATAATAATAATAAGATGAAGAAGAATAAGAACAAATAAGAAAATAACTTGAAAATACTAAATATCTATTTACGGTAAAGACCAGAGTTTCAATCACATGACATATTAAAAATAACACAGGTAGACAGGTTCACACAGTTATAGAAAAACAATACTTAACTAACCTCACTACATTTTCCTGACTGACCTTAAGAATTATTATTCCCTGGTTACTTACTAGAGCAAGGCAAGATGAAGTAGGTGAGAGATTCTTCTTTGTCAGGTTACAAAAACAGCATACCATGAGACTTCAGTCTTACCTAGTATTAAAATATAACTTTTTCCAAGATTATAGAATGGCATCACATATATCTGGTCATCTGACTTCTAGTTCCCATGCACCACCCCCCCCCCTTGGCTAGAACCTGTCAGGATTTATCACATAGGTGTCAGTAATACACACAGAGAGAGCCTTGCTAAGATCTGCTGCAGCTCTTGGAAGTCATAAAACCATGAATCAGTTCCACTCTTCCTACAGGAGCTAATAAACCATACTTCTTACAGACATTGCGTTTCTGGCTTTGTTCAAAACTGTGAGATAACATCTTTATGGCCTAGGTAAAGTAATTTAATTTCTTAATATTTTCAAAGTCAGGTGGAGTGAGATTAACCTCTTTTCTTCCAGTATCCTCTGTTAAAACATATACATTTAAACAGTTACAATAATACATTTATATTTTGTTTTCTGTCCAGCAAGGCACATTGTTGGTACATGTTTAACACATGCAGCTTTACAAATACATTTTTCCTCACAAAGCATCTGTACAAATCAATTTGATATACAAATGACATATAATTCTTTACAAAATTCCAGCTAGCCATGCTGGCATACGTTACTCATCCATTGCGCTACTTCTCCTGGTATAGCGGACAATACCTCACATTGTCACAGTAGTCACCGGGGGGTGGATGACTTTCCAAAAGATACTATTATGCATTTCTTAACATTTTGTTTTAGTCCATGTCTATAAGACCAGTTATAGGATCATAGGAGGTTAACTAGGCTAACGGCTCCAGGGCCCTTACAGACCTAAGAAAAAACACACTTCTGGATCACAAGAATCCAATCGAAGTCTTCACAAAAAACAAAATGAAGCAGCACAAAAAAATAGAAGAATTTTTTGTTTTACTGGATTCTGGTACCTCGGCCTTCGCCTTCACATGGAATAATATTGTAAAGCACAAACCAGTATAAATACACACCTCACATAATCAGTTATGTCAATTAAACAATTAATCAATCAAAAATTAATATTTCACTTCTTAAAGAAATATGCATAAATATAAATATACATATATATATATACACATAATAATAATATGATATATGTGCACACACAGAATACAAAAAAATAAATAATATTTTATATATCATACATCTAAATTCATACCATTGGGAAATAGTGTTCCATAATTTACAATAAATTTAGATTCCATATTCAATAATTTAGTCTGAAAATTTATATTACTTTCTCCCATTCCCCATGGTCTTGCCAAAATACTAAATTTAAAACCAGTTTGTTCTCCATTGTGAAATTGGTGAAAGTGGCTTGCAACTGGACTATCAAGTCTACTGTTCCTAATATCCCCCAGGTGTTCCTAGATTCTTAACTTAACCCTACGTTTCGTTTGTCCTATATACCATTTTTGTTTTATACAATTACACCCAATAATGTACACCACCCCGGAAGAATTACAATTAAAGTGATCTAAAGCATGGTATGTAACCCAAGTAAAAAGGCACACCTGTCCCTTGAAGTTGGTCTAGCACAAACAGCCAGGCAAATAGTAGAAACGAGAGTAGACCAAGCACCACGAAGATTTGCAAAAGCTTTATTCTTAAAACCCAGGAAAAGTGCCACCAAAAAGCACGCTTCATCAGACAAGTATAAAACAACACTAAATCATTCCTTTTTATATCTTAGATAATAACTCTTAATGAGCCAATTAAATATTTAATTCATTAAGGTATATCAGGTGGTTTATCAATTAGTTCATTCACTTCTTAGATTCACTGCTATTTAAAGTTATACATATGTATTTGTCTAGAAGATGACAAGACTATATTGAAACAAAATAACATTACTTTTATAAGCTTATTAAAGTGAATGTTCAAGTCATAAATTGAGCGGTACATGTTGTTAACAAAATGCCATGTCATTTGGAACGCTCCATTATTTAAAAAACATTACGATAACCCATTCTATTCATATATTATATACCATGCTCACTGTGCGCATACCCATTGGTTAAAGGCATAACATTTATTCTTATAGTATAAGTCATTCATCGCCCTCACTAGACAAATGATATATGTATTGGCGACTACATTAATTAAACCAAACAACTCCATATATCATAATCAACTATTCATAGAAGTAATCGTTGTTAAAAAAGAACGTCAAATTGTTAATGCAGATGTCACGGGCTGGTCAAGACATTAATTTTAAGGCCATCTAAATTAATAATTTTGTCACAAATCTTGCATTTGTTGCAAGCAAAAGAGCCTGCATTTGCTGCCCTATCCTTTTTGCCCTTACTTCTAACTAATTCCTTCAGATTTTTGCATCTTGTATAAGAAAAAATAATATTATTTGGAACTATGTTCCTCAAAAAATCATCACTGGTTATAATAGGCCACATGTTCAACACAATTCTCTTCAAAATTAAAGAAAAAGGAGAAAATTTGTCTACAAAAAATATTTTGTCCATCTCCACAGGATCCTTTTTCTTGGGAAAAATGGATCTGTTCACAAATCTTTTCCTATTCTTAGCTATAGCCCCCTGTTCATTCAAATTTAACATTTCTTCCACTTTGGTCCTATGTGAATAGACAATACTCCTAGAATAACCTCTATTCATTAATCTCTTACAAATAATGTCAAATTCCCTTTGAACATTCATATTTTCAGATGTATTCATAGCAATTCGTCTGAATTCACCAAAGGGCAAAGACTCGATTAAAGAATTGCTATGCATACTGGATGCATGTAAGAAATTGTTTACTGCTGTCTTTTTATGAAAAGGCTTATGTTCAACCGTCCCCTTTGTACCAATATAAAAATGCACATCCAAAAAATCCATGTTCTTTACATTTACCTGATATGTAAAATCTAATCCACATGGATTCAATTTTAAACCTGTAATAAAATCATCAAAATCTCTTGGATTACCCCTGCATAAAAACAAGAGGTCATCTATGAATCTCTTGTAGATCAAAACATTATTTTGAAAAAATTTTGTAGTATAAATGAATAAATTTTCAAAGTGGCCCATGAACAGGATGGCATATGACGGTGCAAAACTGGCACCCATGGCCTTCCCTCTTTTTGTAAAAAATATTTTTTATTGAATTCAAAAACATTATGAGTGAGGCAAAATTCCACCAGTGAGATAATAAAGTGAGTTTTAGGCCCTTCCCCCATGAATGTATGAATAGCCTCTAGACCCCATTGTGTAGAAATAGATGTGTATAATGAAACCACATCTACACAGGCCCAATAATAATTATCTTGCCAAAGCTTTCCTCTGAAACTGTCACACACCTCTTATGTGTTCTTTACATGTGATGGAATTCTCACTAAAAATTCTTTTAGTATGGAGTCCAAAAATATGCCCACATTTTGTAAAAAAGCTCCTTTTCCTGAGACTATTGGACGTCCAGGGGGGTTTGTCAAATCTTTATGTATTTTTGGCAAAATAAAAAACTTGGCATCATTTGGACTTTTAATGTACAGTTTCCTAACATCACCCTGTGAGAAGAAACCAAGCCTTTCACCTTTTTCTAACAATTCCAAAAGTTTGTTATTAAACTCAGCAATGGGATTCATAGATAAAGACATGTATACCCTATTATTTGAAAGCAACTTGAGGGCTATAGAATTATATCTATTCCTATCAAAAACAACCCAATTCCCACCTTTATCTGATTCCAAGAATACATATTTATCACTCATCTTTCGTAGCTCACATAAAGCTTGCCACTCATCCTTACATAAATTATAACTTTTTGTATGTTGTTTGAATAAAAAATATTCATCAGTAACCTGCTTATATAAAGCTTTCTCAAAAAAACTTATGCAAGAATTATTTCTAGCAGGATTGAATTCACTGATACATGGGACCTTAGGAATAGTAAGTTTGCCATACCCTGTATTATATTCAAACATCCTATTGGTCTTATCAACATTCATATTCACAATATTTTCAACATCATCATGAATGTCAATTATTTCATTTTCATGAATGGAAATATCCATTAATGAACTTTCCAAAATTGAGTCATTAACAACATCATAACTATCATCACAATTATTATTATTAAGACCAGTGTCTGTTGTTTGTCTATGAAAATAAACTTTTAAATACAATTTTCTGCAGAAGGCCTTAACCTCTGTGAGAACCTCCGCTAATGACGGAATGTGTGTAGGAATAAATTTTGTACCCTTTTGTAAAACACTACACATGTTATCAGTTAATAAACAATCTGAAAGATTAATAATATTTAAACGGTCCTGACAAGAAATGGTGTTAACTGCATTACAAAAATCACTGTAAACAAATGGAAAACTTGGTCTCGAAAAAACAGACCTTGTTAATGATAGTCCATTAGTATCTTTTGTTCCCTCTCTGCTGGAAACGCCGATTCCGACCTTTTCTTTGAGTCGACCCCTCACTGGAAGATGCACCTGAATTTAAAGTCTCATTTGAAAGACCCTCCGTACTGATGTTTTCAAACGAAACACTTTTCTTGCTTGAACTTGCTTCTACGGAGGAAGTGGAAGTGTCCCTGGTATTCCTTTCGTTTCGCGCTCTGAATCTACTGTTGTTCCAAGGAGTATTTTAGAGACTTTTAACTTAATATTCACAATATTCTGCTCACAATCTGAGTCGGAATGTTTTGAGAAAAGTTCTCCTTGCATGGAAATGATTTCAGAACGTGTTTTGTCAAGTGTTCTTTCATTACGTTTGACTAATATTTTCAGCCAACCCAAAGTACATTTCAAAGAGACATCTTTCCACTCTTCAAATAAATCGGCGTCATCATCCGAAAATTCATATGCCGGTAGGCGGTGTACCCTGAGACCTCTAGGGGTAATATTAGAATCAATATACTTTTCTAGCAGTTTGATATCATAAAATATTGTCGCCTCTTTCACCATTAATTTTTCCAGCTCTTCAAAACGAGCAAATACCTCATCCGAACGTTGCAGCCACGGATCAGAGGAAGCCAACTTACTTTCTCTGTCCCTCCAAACTGAGGAGAAATCCAAACTGGTTGTAGATCTGTGGACAGTCCCAGGTGTTTTGGCTGCTCCATTGACACTCATATTCAATCAAGAAAAAACACACTTCTGGATCACAAGAATCCAATCGAAGTCTCCACAAAAAACAAAATGAAGCAGCACAAAAAAATAGAAGAATTTTTTCTTTTACTGGATTCTGGTACCTCGGCCTTCGCCTTCACATGGAATAATATTGTAAAGCACAAACCAGTATAAATACACACCTCACATAATCAATCATGTCAATTAAACAATTAATCAATCAAAAATGAATATTTCACTTCTTAAATAAATATGCATAAATATAAATATACATATATATATATATATATACACATAATAATAATATGCTATATGTGCACACACAGAATACAAAAAAATAAATAATATTTTATATATCATACATCTAAATTCATACCATTGGGAAATAGTGTTCCATAATTTACAATAAATTTAGATTCCATATTCAATAATTTAGTCTGAAAATTTATATTACTTTCTCCCATTCCCCATGGTCTTGCCAAAATACTAAATTTAAAACCAGTTTGTTCTCCATTGTGAAATTGGTGAAAGTGGCTTGCAACTGGACTATCAAGTCTACTGTTCCTAATATCCCCCAGGTATTCCAAGATTCTTAACTTAACCCTACGTTTCGTTTGTCCTATATACCATTTTTGTTTTATACAATTACACCCAATAATATGATGAATTTAGATGTATGATATATAAAATATTATTTATTTTTTTGTATTCTGTGTGTGCACATATAGCATATTATTATTATGTGTATATATATATATATGTATATTTATATTTATGCATATTTCTTTAAGAAGTGAAATATTCATTTTTGATTGATTAATTGTTTAATTGACATGATTGATTATGTGAGGTGTGTAGTTATACTGGTTTGTGCTTTACAATATTATTCCATGTGAAGGCGAAGGCCGAGGTACCAGAATCCAGTAAAAGAAAAAATTCTTCTATTTTTTTGTGCTGCTTCATTTTTCCCTTACAAACCTAACCAAGTTCAACCCATGTTCCCAGGGTTCAAACAGACACTAAAATCAGCACCTATTACCCCTGTCTAAGAGGGACACAGGTGGAACCCTCGGTGTGCATTTCGGTTTACCCATCCAATTGTCCAAATGATGCTTAAATAGGGCCAATGAGGGACTTTAACATGAATAGGAAGCTTGCTCCAAAGGTGGGGCAATCATCTGCAAATTTAGTCATCCAGAGGCCATTGACATTGGCCTTGACTTCAATGAAGTAAATACCAAAAAGGAAAAGTTTGCAAACTGATCCCTGAGGAACTCCACTTGTGACCGGTGTTTTTATAGAGGTGGATTCCCCAATTCTAACTTCCTGAGTCCTGTCTGTGAGCCAGCTGGGTATCCACTGGGTGACATAAGGGTTTGTACTTAAACCTCTTGAGTTTGACAGCAATGCCAGAGTGTGTTATTCTGCCAAATGTCTTGGTCCAGTCAAGGTAGGCTGTATGAAACATTTTTCTTCCATCCATTGCTTTGTTGGCCTTCTCAAAAAATTACACCAGGTTGAGTAGGCATGGTCTGCCCTTGGCAAAACCAAATTGGGTTAGGTCTAGTGTCTGGAGGTTTCCTATGCCATTATTGATCATTTCCATGGTAATTCTTTCCATGGCTTGGCATTTGAGACTACTGAAACTTATGTGCCTGTAGTTTTCATGGTCTAGAGATGGCCCACCTTTGTGCAGAGGGATCACTGTATCTGTTCTCCATTCATGAGGCACAGAACCAGTTTGCAGGCTACAGTTAAATAAAAATTCCAGAGGGCATGATAGGTTATATTTCATGCTATTTAGAAGGCATCCTGAGATATTGCCTGGGCCCATTGATGCAGTGTTCCTTACCTTAGAGAGACCTTTAAGGACTTGTTCACTAGTGATAGCAGGGAGAGTTATATTTGATGGTATTGCCTAAGGGTAGGTTGAGGGGAGGAAAGGGGTAAAGTTGGAGCTGAATTTGTCAGCCAGTAGGTTTGCTATATCTTCTGGCTCAGTACAGGTGGATCCATTAACAATGAGTTGTGCACACAACTGTGCCTTTCAGGTTCCTGATATAGCTAAAACATGCTTTGAGATTTTTCTTAGCCTGGGAGTCCAGATTTACCTCAAATTTGGCTTTGGTAGACTTTATTTGTCCTCTGAGATGTTTGTTTAGTTTGATGAAGGTGATTTTATCCTGCTAGGTGCTGCACCTCCTAATTTCTGCTATGCTGATTTTCTCTCTTCTGTTATACAGCCTATAGATGTTGTGATTCTACCAGGGTGGCTTATTTTTTGAGTTAATTCTGTACTTCTTCCTCATGGGGGCAGCTGCCTCTATGCAGCTATTAACATGTTTGCTTAGGATTCCTATGGACAGTTCCATGTAGGTAGCAGCATTCTCACAGTTTATGGGAGCTTGAAATTTTGCCAGGCTATCACTTAAAAGTAGGAAGTTAGCTTTTGAGTCATTCCTGAATATTCCAGGGTTAGCTGGAGTTCCAGATTTTATTTTTATTTCAAAGGAGACCATTTTGTGCATTAACTTACCAGAGAAGACATTATACAAGGGGGTGTACACTACTCTCCCATATTAGGGAGGACCAGATCCAGTATGATTGCACCCCTTATTAGTGTATTGACAATCTGGTCTAAGCAGTTTGTGTTTACAGAATCCAGGAATCTCTGTGTCTGTACATTTGGTGTGGTATATAATTCCCACCTAATAGTGGGAAAATCAAAGTCACCCATTTATATGGCATTGGGTTGGATGGGGAGTGTTTCCAATAAGTTTAAATACATGGTATGGGTTTCCTGGATTATAGAGGGTGACCTATAGCTTGCAAGGATATGGTATGGGTCTTTGCCTATGGTGATTTGGGCATGGAGAAGCTCAAGTGCATTGTTCTGGCTGACCAGCCTTGAGGTATATTTATTTTTGATGTAAATGAAAACATATCCACCTTTAGTCCCTGTCTGTGCAGTAGCTGGTTTAAATGTGTGGAAGACATTATTATAGCCTTGCACTGCCAGTGTCATATCCGTGGGTTTAAACCACACTTCAGTGACTGCACAGATAACATTCTCTAAGGTGAGGAGAGCTTGTAGGGAGTGGAGGTTTTTTTTTCTTGTTGTTGTTTATACTTCTAGCACTGAGGAGTAACACCTTTATATTTTCCTGGTTTTGATTTGTTAAGTCAGAAGTACTTTTGGTTTCGTATCACCTAAAAAAGGCATTATGAGGCTGGGCAATGTTTTAGCTACTATTCGAAAGCCTAGATGGGAGAGGTGCAGACCATCCTTGGCAAGGCAGCGTGGTCTGTTGACAATCTCCTTTAGTGCTGACAAATATTGCACCACTTTAGAATGACACCAGAAACTATGCCAGTTATTAATGTCAATCATCTTTTGTTCATATTGTGTCATGATCTTTGGAGAAGGTGAAATGCTTCTTGATGTTAGCCTTATACCAGCCTGGTACACACATTTTGAGAGCTCCATGATGTCTCTCTTCATATAGTCTAAGGAGGTAAATCTCAGGTCATTTACACCCACATAGACTATGGCTGAGTCATATTGGTACTTGTGGTCCAATGACCTTAGTATGTGCGTATTTGTGGTGGGTTCCGGCACCTGAAAAGCAACTGATTGTGACTTTCTACTTACTCAGCCTGCTGAGAGGGATATCACTATTGAGTTTCCAGTGACCAGAATGTTAGATTGTGTGGTGGCTTGCCTTATGGGTTTAAAAGTAGAGGCTCCATGAGATGTGCCTGTATGTGTTGATTTGGGTGTTATTTTGAAAGAGTGCATTCAGAGCTGCTGAGGGTATTTGTTATGTGTACTTAATCTAGGAGGTCTTTAGGGTTTGACTTTCCACAGTGTGATGCCTTAAATGTCTTGTATCAGAGGCAACATGGGATATATGCACATTACCCTTTAAAGATATCAGGTGTTTCAGCTAAATGACAATTCTGAAATCAATTACTTTTTTTTTTTTACTTTTAAGTCTATTTATGGACAATTTCAGGCAAATAAAGCAAAACCCTCTAGCTGTGGACATGCATGTTTCTGCCTTCTTATGGCACCATCAGCACAGCATAAGAGGAATGTTTGACTTTTGGAAACACAGGGTTGTCGCACCCAACTGAAATCCATAAACATTAGCCTATCTACAAATTATCCCACCTAACAAACTAAAACGAGTAAAAAGGTCACACAGGAAAACCAATTGCCAAAAATACACAAAAAGAAAAATCGAGCAAATCTCGACTTAGGTTAATAGGTTCATAAGTAGGTACTAGACTATCGGCCCTGGGGCCTATACAAGCCCAGCCAAAAAGGTACCCTGGCTTTTGCCACCCAAGAAAATTATTTTCCTGTGCCACTGTCGAGCAGAGCCACAGAAGTGATCCCCGAGGTGAATTTCCTATTTCCCATCCAATCATCAAGATTTTTCTTGAAGAGTGCTAATGAGGAGCTTTGTTTGATATAGGTAGGTAGTTTATTCCAGAGTATGGGAAGTTTCTGGGACAGGAATCTATCCCTCTGGCATGTTCTGTTTATTGTGGTGACAAGGTTTAGGTCCCTAGAGTGTATAGCTCGGAGGGATTGGGATTTATTTAAGTGGAGCATGTCCAACAGCTCTGGGTTTGACGTACCTTTGTATGTTAGGCAGAGATCACCTCTGAGTAGGCGATGTGTGATGGAGTAAAGCTGGAGTTTTTTGAGATGGTCTGCGTAGTGCTCTGTTTGAGGCCGGTAATTCTCTTTGTGATGTATTTCTGCAGCCTTTCCAGTTGTTGTAGATGTCTTGTGAGGTACATAGCAAAAGGGGCGTTGTACTCTATAATGGGTCTAATGAGTGATGAATAGAGGGGAACAATGACCTCTTTTTTTTGGATGAGAAACCTTTTGCGATGAGGTGTGCCACATAGAAAGATTTCCTGACTACTGTGGCGATGTGATTATCAAAGGAGAGACGACTGTCAACCTGTGTCCCAAGGTCTCTTATCACACTTTTGGTGTAAAGTATACTACCGCCTATGTTGTAGTTTGTGGGTACAGAGTTTTTACCAAAGGGGATGACAATGCACTTTTTGGAACTGAGCTTGAGACCACGGCTTTGACACCAGGCATCTGTCTCAGTGAGGCCCTTTTGTAGGATGTCCACATCGTTAGGAGTTTAGATTATAGCTCCTAGTTTGCAGTCATCGGCGAACTTCATTAGCCAAAGACCTTCTGTATTAGTCTGTACTTCAGAGAAGTAGATAACAAACAGGAGAAGACCCAGTACTGAATGCTGTGGTACTCCACTTGTCACTGGTCTGAAGTCGGATTTGGAGTCTCCTACTTTCACAGTGTGGGTTCTGTCAATGAGCCAGTTGGCAACCCATCTTGTGACATAGGGATTTATACCTAGTTTAGTGAGTTTATCTATAATTTCAGAGTGGGGGATGGTATCAAAAGCCTTAACAGGCTCTAGATAGGCTGTGTGAACCACCTTACCCTCATCTACAGCTTTGGTGACTGCTTCAAAGAAGTCTATCAGGATTAGGAGACATGATCTGCATTTTACAAACTCAAACTGGGTGGGGTCCAGAGTTTGGAGATTACCAATGTCTTTGTCTATAAGTTTCATGATGATATGTTCCATGACCTTGCAGAACAGGCTCATCAGGCTAATGGGGCATTAGTTCTTGGGGTCCGTGGTGGCTCCCCCTTGTGGAGTGGGATAACTGTCACTGTGTGCCATTCAGCAGGCACAAAGCCTGAGGTGAGGTTATGATTGAACATGGTACTTAGGTGGGGTGCCAGTTCATTCTGTAGTTCATTTGGAATGCAGCCTGGGATGTTGTCTGGTTCCATGAATGCTGTGTTCTTGGCTTTGGAGTGTGGTTTTTACCTGTGCAGCCATGATTACAGGAACTTTGCATTCTTCCGGTATAGAGATGGGCTCTTTAGGGGGTGAGAGAGGGGTAAAGTTATCACTGAACCTATCTGCCAGGATGTTGGCAATATCAGTTGGGTCTGTATATTTAGTGCCATTGTGCTGTAACTCAGAGCAGATCTGAGTGTTGCCATTGAGATTCTTGACATAACTATAGAATGCTTTGTGGTTGTCTTTAGAATCAGTGGTGATTTTGCTTTTGTAACTAGCTTTGGAGGATTTTATCGGGGATCGCAGCTTCTTACTGAGGCTGACCAGGGAGCTCCTCCACTCATGGGATTTTACTCTCTTTTGCAACAGTTTCTTCCCTCTGTTGTACAGTTTGGTTATGGCAGGGGACCACCAGATTGCCTTCATTTTTTTGGAGGATAGTGTCTTGGTTCTGTTTGGGATAGCACAATCCATGCACTCGTGTAAGTGCTTATAAAGTGCAATTGTGTAGGATTCAGTAGTCATAACTGTATTGTCCATCTGCATGGGTGTCATGAAGTTCACCACTTCTGTCTTAAGAAGCATGAAGTTGGCTTTGGAGAATTTTTTTTACCATGGTTTCCTTAATGGGGGTGGGGGCAGGATGTGGATATCTAGGGTGATTAGCATATGGTCGGATCGGACCAATGAGGCGTTGACTTCAGGTGTGGAACATCGGTCACTCATGTTGGTAATGACTAGATCTAGGATATTGTTGCCTCTGGTGGGGGTGTGGATAAGTTGATCCAGGGCATTGGAGTTTATGAATTCTAGAAAGCATTGAGCGAAAGAGTTGGTACATGAGTAGCTTTCCCAGTTAATAGTGGGGTAGTTGAAATTGCCCATTATTAGGGTGTTTAGTTGAACCCTAATATTTTCCAGTACATCAAGAAAAGAGGAGTGGGAATCCTGGGGCATGGTGAGGGATCTGTAGCAAGCTACAATTTGGATTGCAGTTTTGCCCAGAGTTAGTTGCACTTGGATAACCTTGGCTGCATTATGCTGAGCAACTAGCCTGGAGGTGTGGATATCCTTAATGAATATGGACACACCTCCACCTTTGATGTTCTGGTCCAGGTTACATGGTCAAAAAGTGTGGTATGAGTTATAGCCTGGTAGTGCAGGGGTGATCTCTGGAGCCTTGAACCAAGTCTCAGTCACTGCACAGATATCAATGTTCTCCATTTTAAGGAGTGCCTTGAGTGAGTGCATTTTGATATTTAGACTTCTAGCATTGAGTAGCATCACCCTCAGTTTTTGCTTGCCCTTTCCTGTTACAGTGGTGAATTTGTCATTTGAACCTTGCCTAAAAAAGGCACTATAGGGGAGGCAAGAACTTTAGCCAGTATCCAGAATCCCAGGGGTGACAGGTGCAGGCCATCTCTGGCAAAGCATCGTGGTTTGTCGACCATGTCATCCCAGGCAGACAGATACTGGATCCCATAGAATGGCACCAGAAGCTTAGCCAATTGTTGAAGTCAATCATTTTGTCCTTGTACTGCGGTATCATTCTGGGTGATGGCAGACTGTTACTCAGGGTTGGGTCATACCTGCCTGGGCTTCAAGATCGGAGAGCTCTTCCATATCTCTTTTCATGTAGTCCAGGGGGGTACTTCTCAGGTCGTTCACACCAACATGGACAATGACAAAGTCATATTTGTACTTGTTGTGGAGTGACCTGAGTGCGTGGGTTATGTGGCGGATCCTGGCACCCGACAGGCAGCTGACAGTAACCTTCTCCTTGTTTAGCCTGGTGAGTGGCACATCAGTGTGCCTGACTATAGAGTTACCTATGACTATCCACTGTGTGATACCTTAAACCTCTGGCTTCCAAAACTCAAACAATCCTCTTATGCTGTGCTGATGATGCCATAAGAAGGCAAAAAGATGCATGTCCACTGCTAGACGGTTTGGCTTTATTGGCCTGAAATTATCCATAAATAGGCTTAAAAGTAAAAGTAAAAGAAAAAGTCATGGACATTCATAATTGCCATTTAGCTGAAACATCTGATATCCTTAAAGGATAATTTGTATATATCCCATGTTGCCTCTGATACAAGATGTTTAATGTATCACACAGTGGTAAGTCTAGCTTTGCTAGATTTTTCTTTCTGTGTATTTTAGCAAGTAGGACTTCCTGTGTGACCTTTTTACTCATTGTTTGTTAGTTAGGGTATTTTGTAGATACCCTGTTGTTTATGGATATCAGTTGAGTATGACAGCCCTGTGTTTCCAAAAGTCAAACATTCTTCTTATGCTGTGCTGATGATGCCATAAGAAGACAGAAACATGTATGCCTACAGCTAGAGGGTTTGGATTTATTGTCCTGAAATTGTCCTTAAATGTTGCCTCTTATACAAGAGGATTTAAGGTATCACACAGTGAAAGTCTAGCTTTGCTAGATTTTTCTTTTTGTGTTTTTTAACCAGTTGGTTTTCCTGTGTGACCTTTTTACTCAGTGTTTTAGTTTGTTAGTTGGGATATTTTGTAGTTCCCCTAATGTTTATGGATATCAGTTGGGTACGACAACCCTGTGTTTCCCAAAGTCAAACATTCCTCTTATGCTGTGCTGATGATGCCATAAGAAGGCAGAAACATGCATGCCCACAGCTAGAGGGTTTGGTGTTACTGGCCTGAAATTGTCCATAAATAGATTTAAAAGTAAAAGAAAAAGTCATGGACATTCACAATTGGCATTTATGTGAAACACCTCATATCGTTAAAGGGTAATTTGCATATATCCCATGTTACTTCTGATACAAGAGGTTTAAGGCATCACACAGTGGAAAGTCTAGCTTTGCTAGATTTTTCTTTTTGTGCTTTTTAAGCAATTGGTTTTCCTGTGTGACATTTTTACTTATTGTTTTTGTTTGTTAGGTGGGATATTTTGCAGATACCCTAAAGTTTATGTTTATCAGTTGGGTACGACAGCCCTGTGTTTCCAAAAGTCAAACATTCATCTTATGCTGTGCTGATGATCCTAAAAGAAGGCAGAAAAATGCATGTCCACAGCTAGAGGGTTTGGTTTTATTGGCCTGAAATTGTCCATAAACAGATTTGTCATTTAGCTGAAGCACCTGATATTCTTAAATGGTGATTTGCAAATATCCCATGTTTCCTCTGATACAAGAGATTTAAGGTATCACACAGTGGAAAGTTTAGCTTTGCTAGATTTTCTTTTTGTGTTACTTAACCAATTGGTTTTCCTGTGTAACCTTTTCATTCATTGTTTTAGTTTGTTAGTTGGGATATTTTGTAGATACGCTAATCTTTATGGATATCAGCTGGGTACGACAACTCTGTGTTTCCAAAAGTCAAACACTCCTCTTATGCTGTGCTGATGATGCCATGAGAAGGCAGAGATATGTATATCAACAACTAGATGGTTTGGCTTTATTGGCATGAAATTATCTATAAATAGATTTAAAAGTAAAAGAAAAAGTCATGTACATTCAGAATTGCTATTTAGCTGAAACACTTGATATCCTTAAAGTGGATTTGCATATATCTCATGTTCCTCTGACACAAGAGGTTTAAGTTATCACAGAGTGGAAAGTTTAGCTTTGTTGGATTTTTCTTTTTGTTTTTTTTTAACCAATTGTTTTTCCTGTGTGACCTTTTTACTCATTGTTTTAGGTCTTTAGGGTTTAGGAAGGTTACATTTAAGTGTCTCAGCATATGTAGGTCTATGTGTTTGCTTTGAATTATGTGTGATGGGTACAGCATGTGTACTACTGACAACCCGATTAACATTAGGAATGCCTTTACGTGAGAGCTTTGCCTTCAATGAGATTGTGTAAATACATCTCTCAGATATCATATCAGTTTGTTTGAGAATTAACAGGTTGCCAGTAAACATGGAGAAATTTCTGCATTGCCATTGCCTCAGGATGGCCATGTCCACCGAACTGGTAGTGGAGATACTGAGAAAGTTCATATCCATTGTAACAGACCCTTTTTTATCGATTAGACAGTTAGAATGATCATATAAAGTAATGTCATGAGTATGAAGTATGGAACTCTGGGGGCAGTGCTTGTCACTGCAAACTAGTTGTCCTGTGTGCACTTAGGTATTGATGAAATTTCAAGGGTGCTTTAACAGGAAAAAATGTCACTCAATGTGTCTTTGTCTATACAGGGCACTGCCAAACACTTGAGAAGAAACTAATAAGTAGACCCTTATGGTTTACAGCTGAAGTGTTTATGGAGATATTCTGAAGTTAGGTTAGACTGCAACAAATCAAGCAGTACTTACTAAAAAGAAAGAATTAGCTTGTCAAGAATGAAAAAGAAGGGATTTGCCTGAATGGCTACTGTCTGGCTACTACCAGTGCTGGTCTCACTCACACTGCCGGGATACAATGCTTCTTTGCTTCTTTTCTCACCAGAAGCAAAACAGTAGCATCAATCACAAGAAGAGATGCAGGCCACAGGCTCTTTGGTGATCAGTAGTCTTGTCTCAGATGATGCAAGAGTCTGTAGGCTTGTTGTAGCCTTTTGCTGGTAGATGTATTGAATAGCAACCAGAACAATCAGGAAGGTTAAACACAGACACTCACTGCCTAATCAGAAATAGTCAGAAATAAATGTACTCTGCTCCTTCTCTCGCTAAGGCAAAATATAAGTACAAATTCCAAGCTGACACCTGTAAAGCAGTTATTAGGCTTTCCAGTGATCAGCAGTCTCCGGGAAATAATGTCCCTATGCTCCTTCTCTCACCAAAAACTAAACAAAAGCACTAATCCTAAAATGAGTACTGAGAATAAGAATGTGGGCTGTCCAGTAACTGCTGGTCTTGGAATAGATGTTGCAGATTTTAAAGGCAAGATGGAAAAAATGTGTTAATATCCTAAGAGTTGCAGTGTGCACTAAGCAGTTAGATATGAAAGAGGAGATAACTTAAAGCCATTAATTTTAAAAGAGCAAGATAGATTGAAAGGGAGTGGGCACTTTGTATTCTGGCTGTATGGAATACAGTGGGATGGACAATGCATTTATATGGCTGAAGGGGACTGACTTCACAAAATTATAATTTTGTGCTTACTCACAATAGCCAATGACAGAGGAGAGGGAAGGAGATATGTGTTCAAATTAACATAAGCAGCAGATAACTACATGTCTCAGGTAGTCAATTTCAGGAAGGAAGAGGGCATTCCTGCAAGGTCTGCTAACTTTAACTATAATTTAAACAGCAGTCTAATCTGCAATATTCACATTGTTTATCTGTGTTTATTTGAATATTTCCATTCATTTTATGGTACATTAAATATTCAGAATTCAGTAATTCACTCAGCTTTACAGTAAGTAATAAGGGAATCATAAAAAGCTACAGTATGCAGATAATATGTTTTGTTCTCAGCCTCCACTCCCACTCTGTCTTGTGTGTGTTGGCTTGTTGTGGTCAGCTATTTTGTAAGTACAAAAATCTTTTGGAAATCAGTAAAAAACATTTCCAAAATGTTCCTAGATTGTATTGTTATACACATAAAGCCAAACAAAAACTGCACAAAGCTGAAGCAGCTTGAAGAACTCAGGTGATAGTAAGTACAAACCCAAGGATTTTATTAATCCATACACAAAAAGGAAAAAAGCAGTTTAGGGCTTTCATCCTTTCTAACATATAGGACTTCATCAGGTCTGGTAAATAGCAAGTTGACCATCCTTATATAACCTCACCTCATAACAAAATGGGGATTTTAAAGCTGCTCCATCTGTGTAAAACAGTATGTGAAAACTCATACTAATAATCACTAATAGTTATACAGCCACTACATTTACAGCAAAAGTGATTACAAAATTTAACTTGATTTTTCACATGAAAGTCTTAATAAAAAGTCAACTTAAAACATTTACATCAACTGTATCATGTTTATAAATATTAATACTAAAAAATATACAACATTCTTAAAATTTAGCAGCACACATATGAAGTAGTGAAATTATTGAAATTTGTTCTTTTAACTAGGATGGTGTGTAGGCATTTAACCTAAATTGCCATAATAATTCTTTATACTCTAATTTGTTTTCCCATGCACCACCATGGGCATTAGGTACCACTATTTCTAAAATGGCAAAGAGGAGCTTTTTAAATCCTTTACACACAATTGAATGTTTACAAAGGGTATTGTTTACATTTTCTTTTTCAGCGTCATTAAGGTGTTAGTAAATTCTTCTACAGAACATCCTTTCAGTTTTTCCCACATAATAACTTGAGTAGGTGTTACAAAAGGCCAGGAAGGGCCAAATCTTACTAAACCAGTTACCATTTTGTGGAAGAATTACCCTTCAATCTATGCTTTTCAAATACAATTCATGTTATGTGTAAATAAACAGACTTGGTTTGCAATCCCCACATTTTTTCTATACCTTTTATCTGAGCGCACCCTTTATCCATACACATTTGCTTTCCCTTTGGCTAAGCAGTAAACTTTGTGAAGGAACTCAGTTATATATATATATATATATATATATATATATATATATATATATACACATATATAAATGCATATTAATACACACACACACACACACACACATATATATATATATATATATATATATATATATATATATATATATAGCCTTATGCCTTGGACACCCACTCTGCCACAGGAGGTCATCATACCTGTGTCTGCACTGTTGCCCATAGTGTAGGACCAATGTCAGGGATGACAGTTGATTCTTCCAAGTCCTCCTAATGCAACAGCAGGTAGAGGAGGGTTTTGGTCTCCTTAACAGACTAGCTTGGGGATCGACCCTGGGCTTTAACAAATGTCATAGCTGTGAAGAGCCAGTACAAGAGTGAAATATATAAATGTGATGCCCAGCCCATGCACCCACATAAGGATAATACCTATGGATGTGTGCCAGGGCCATACACTCTCATAGGGATAATATCTTTGGATGTGTGCCAGGCCCATTCATCCACATAGGTGATAATACCTTTGGATGTGTACCAGGTTTATACACCCATATAGGGATAATAGCTCTGGATGTGTGACAGGAACATGCACCCACACAGGAATAATACCTTTGGATGTGTACCAGGCCCATACACCAACATAGGATAATACCTCTGGATGTGTGCCAGGCCCTTACACCCACATAGGGATAATATCTTTGGATGTGTGCCAGGCCCATACACCCACTTAGGGATAATATCTTTGGATGTGTGCCAAGCCCATACAATAACAGGAAATTAGCATTCACATGCTTATCATTTTTTTTCCTTTTCCCATTCTGTCACTAGGTAAATAAATGAAAAATATTCAACAGTGTAATACCAGAGCAGATTACTATCCCAGATATATTATTTTGAAGCTTTTTTTTATGTTGTTTATCTGTCTAGCTAGCCATGTATTTTTTAAACACAGTTTTGGTTCACATATGGTAAAGGTTAATACATACTGAACTTCACACCAACACTTATATTTAGGGGTTCACAGAACAACTTCTGTAGTACTCCATCATTTCCATAATACTTTTTTCTCCTTCAGTTAGGTTATGGGTAGGTTATGTACCCAGTGGTAGGGATTCTAATTGGAAAGTAAAATGTAGGTAGTGTGGAAGCATTTGCACAGTTGAACTTGTCAAATAATCTTAGAAATACATTACTACCATGCAAATAGTATAGCATAGTAGAGTGTGACTGAAACATGCTTGCACATTTACAAGCTCAGAGCCCATTGTGACAGCTCTCCATAGTCATTTGAATTAATTTGCACCTATAATTTAACATGCACACAGATGCAGCATACAACCTGAAGGAGGTGGAGAGTTTACCATAATGGTTTACATACTTTCTTCACAAGTACAAAGTTTGATTTTGCCTTGTGGTTATAGACTAAGCTTGTAATAGTCTGCAGACTGATAGCCTGTTTACAATGGAGTAGAATTCAGCATAATAGATAAGGTATTTTTCGCACAGGTGCAAGTTACAGGGTTTGATTCTTGAGTCAAAAAAGCATTTGGACTAAATTTTGCGTCTAGGGGAAGTATGTTTAAACTACATTAAATACTACATTTTTATACCATTTAAATCAGTTGTGTGTGTTTTTTGTTTGTGTTTGTTCTGAATATAAAGTTAAAGTTATTAACTGAAGACATGTTTATAGTCGCAGTGCTTTACAGTCTACAGTACTTTCAAGTACTTTTTGTGCTTCGGCTAGGTGTTTAAATCATTTCTGAGTGGGCTATCATTTTATTGCATTTTTATTAGCTTTATCTTGAATTTGTTCTCCACTCACCCCTTTCCTGTTATGCTTTTAAACTTGGAGGCTTTTGAGCTGCCCACCCATACTATATATATATATATGGCCCAGTCGTATCTCCCCTGCTCATCTTACTGGGTACTGACAGATGAATGTGGGAAGGCCCTTCACTTACACTGTTAGTGTGTTTTGAAATTGCCTTCAACTATGTGTTCCTTATGGCTGGCTTGTCTGCCTAATCATCTTGTAATTACTTGTATTGAGTTGTTAGATTTGTTTTTGGTACCTTTTCACTTTTGGCTAACTAAAGTGTGTTTTTAAATTAAGACAGAGACTGCAGTTTTATAGGCACAAGAAACATAGCCTGGTCTGTGTGAGATGGGGTACACACAGGTATACTTAATACCCAACAAACCATACAGCGCCCGAACATCACAATAAAAATAAAAAAACACAGTACCAATTGCAACAATAGGATCTTTAGTAAAATGTTTAAGGACTTTCATTCCACCAAACCTGGAATTGCATCAGTAATATAGTAACCAACTGTTTTCTTCATTTAAAAAGCCTTAAAGGTGCCAGTACATGTTTCACATTTAAAGAAATACACCACATAAGAAATTATTCCCAAGTATTTAAAAAAAATTGTAAAAACTCAAGTGTTAAAACCAGATAAATAAGTGAATACATCTAAAATGAGCATAAGTTAAAACATCATAATTTTGGCAGCTTTGATCCTCAGGATATGCTTAATCAAAATTAAGTCATTAACCCCCATTGGGATACAAGCATTAAGCAACAACTGCCAATACAATCCCTCCTGTTCTAATACAAGTTCCCAATCTCCCCCAATATTGGAAGGAGTAACTTTTTCCAAAACACTGAAGGCAAATTTTTTAAATTCTCTACATTCCATTGATTGTTTATTCAAAGCGTTAATACTACCAGTTTTGCTAATTGCATAATTATGCTGGTAAATTCTGTTTTTTAATGGTTCCATCATCTTGACAACATAAAAGGCAGGACAGGAAGAACAAAAAGCAATGTACACCATGCATTTTGTATTACAATTATAATTCCCTAACAGAAATTAATCTAGGGAAACCAGACAGCAGAAAGTGCGTGCCCTGCAGTATATATCTACACTGCTTTCAGGTACCACAACATTTTGTGCCTAAATTTCTATTAAAAGTACCAGGTAAATCTTTATTTTTTTCTAAAATTGCCTTGAATTTTTTACGGTTCTTATACACCAATGTGGGATATAACAGAATGGGATTCTCCCACCTTATCTGTGATGGATCTACCATCCCTTAAAATTAACCATTTTTTTAAGTACATCCCTTATGATATTACTATTGAAGCTGGAAGTAGTCATGAAGGATACAGAATAATTCTTGCTAGTTTCCCTTTTGTCTTCGTTAGTGCAATTATGTCAAAAATGAAATCTCCTCTGTAGCTATTATATATAGAACGGCGTATACTCTCATGAATATATTTGAGGGCGAGGACGCTATACAATGAAGGAATGTGGGTATGTTTAAATGTGGCGGGTGCATGTACTGCAAATATATATTTATGATGGATTGGTTTCACATAAAGGGGAAACAATTTAGGATGTCTTTCAGGGCAGATTGTGATAGTAAAGCAATAATATATGTGGCTTTATGCCAACAGTGCAAGAGCTTCTATATTGGCAAGGCTGAAAGGAGGTTTTGGGAAAGAATATATGAACATCTGTAAGATACTGTCATTCTTCGGGAGTGTGTGGAATTTTAAGTTATCTGATAGGTTGTGTATTGATCATCTGATGTTTAAATGTTCTTATGTAGTTTGACTTAACAGTTTTTAATTGTCTACTTTGGAGTATCAGAATGAAAGCAGTTACTCTTTGTGTAGTTTATTTTGTGGTTATTAAAGTCATTTATGTTTTTGTGAGGACTGTTTTTTATCTCTTTACATTTTATTACAAATGTTTTGTTGTTGGAAACTGAACTGCTGTTAGTAGTAATAACAAAAGTTGATGTGCAGGATGTAAAAATAACATTTACTAAATTGTGAGAAAAAAAAAATCGGTAACATGGTGAATGTGGAAATATTTATAATATATTCTGGATTACTTATCCATATCTCACAAGTAGTACTAACAAGAAGAATACATTTCCTTTAAAAATATGTCATTATTACTTGTATATGTTGTGTCAAAAATGAAATCTCCTGTGTGGCCCCTTTCTCAAGCATTGTCATTACCTGATGGCCTGATGACATGCAAAAGAAATGCAACTTATGTGTCAAACACTGAAAAGGACAAATGTGTCAGGCTAATGTCATAGGTGCTGAGTTCATTGCTAGATATACCCTTCAACTGGATTATATATATTTTTTTTTTTTATTTTCTCTTTTTTGGTTTCTGCATTTGCATGCCACTTGGCCGTATGCAATGGCAGTTTACATGTGAGTGAACAAACTCATACATTTAATTTGTGTTGCCATCAGTAGCACAGATAAAGATGGGTACCATTGTGCTTCTGTCAGCACACTGGACAGTACTGAGTGAAGAAATTCTACCTATAGACTACCTTACTCTCTGGTTCAAGATGTTAATGCAGTAAGGTTTAAGAAACAGCAGACGTAATGCCGGGTTTGAATACAGATTACAGATATTTTTACTGAGTTGTCCAAATAAGTAGTGTCACAGAATTTGTATTAAGAACTGAGCATGAAGTAAAACTGACTATAAAAAATATTACATTTGCTAACACAACTATTTATAATGATTGTTACATAAACCAACTAAAATCGGTGTAAAGTATGTTAAATATAACAATGATGATAGTTAAAGTACACCTGCATAGGTATAATCTGTACGCTATATATTTAAAAAAGTATGATTTGTCAGAAATAATTATTATCTGTGTAGGATGGTATGTCATATGAAGTATGAAAGGCACCTACTCCAAGATGTTTTAATCAGGTAATACCACTCCATGCATATGAAATTTATTTGCATAAAAATACTTGCTTTTACATTTAACTCCAGTACCATGACTAGTGAAAGTTATACACCTACAGGCATGTCTTAATTAGATTTGCACTCATGATGACATTGCTACCTCTCAGCTTACAACTTAAAAATGCTAGTTTTCCTGTAGCATTAACAGTTAATAAGCAAAATTTAGCATTTTAGCCGTCCTTTTAGTCATGGGTTCAGAAGTCTGCATTTTCTATGTTCCATCAACCCATTATATATCAATTCATAACAGTTTACCTCTAAACAACAATGATTATAACCAATATCATAACAGATTTGATGATTTTACAGTGGAACATGTGTAAATATGGAGAGCATCACACATGGCCAAATTTCACTGCCATATTTCGTACCTCTATTGTAGTTTGACAAAACCTTTCCCGATTTCTTTGTCAGACCATTTTTGTGGTTTCAGTTATGCACATGCAGCTGGCAAGGTTTCTTTTGTTTCATACAGTCTGGTACCTGCAAGATCTGAATTAGGCACCAATTCAGAGACATAGTCCTAGGTTTCCTTCAGAAGTCATGGCAAGAAATGGGGTGGGTGGTGCCCCTTTTAGAGTCCAAAGGTGTTGTGAAGAGGAATCCAGGATCTTTGTGATACTCTTCATAAAGAATTACAGTTGCAGGCTTATGGTTCATGGGTTAGTACTAGGCTAACTGCCCTTGTGGGCATTTTAAGCCTAGTCAATTACCCCATGTAAGAATCAAGCTCAGCACCTTATGTCTGTAAGGTAAACACCTTAACCATTATACCAACCTCCCACCAGGCTTCTGCAGCATGACTGTACCTGGTCTCAGTACAAGGCTGAGGCTTGGAATGGCTTGGACAAGGCTGTGTCCACTGCAACTGGCATTCCATGCACTGGGGAACAATGTTGTCACTATTATAGTTATATGAAGATGCAAATACAGGACCTCCTGAGCCAATGGGAGGCAAAATGTAGAACTGCAATCACCCCTGAGTTATGTAAGTATAGTGACCCATCATCATTCAATAACATGCCATGGATTAGCCAGGCAATACACTTATTATGCTTCTTTTGTTTTGTCTGTCTGTTTTCTAGTCTATAGAGCCACTGAAGAGATAGCCCAGAACAGAGTAGTGCATCAGAAAAGATTGGTTCACCTCATAGAGGTATATGATAGCTAAGTATGGAACAGGTATGAATGCAATAAGGTCACAGTACTTCTTTAATGTCTTTAATCTTACAAAGTTTCAAGCATCAGCCCATAAAAGCTTGAGTATGCATACGTAACCTTTCTATCAAGCATAAAGTCATGCTGACTGAATCTGCTGGGCTTCTTAGAAAATGTCACTAAAGCAATAGATGATGGGGAAAGTGGTGCATACTGCTTACCTAGATCTGGCTAAGGCATTTGATGCAATATCCCATTCAGGAATTATCAAGAAATTTAGGGAACAAGGGTAAACACCTTTATAACACACTGTATAGTCAGCTGGCTCACTGATAGGGCCCAGAAGGCTAGAATCAGTGAGGTCACCTCACAAAGAGGCTGTTCACCAGTGGAGTCCACCAGGGCTCTGTGCTTGGCCCACTCCTCTTTGGCATATTTCTCATTTGTCAACATCAGTGTCAAAGGCCTCTAGATAACCAAGTTCACAGATGTTTGCAAACTGGGAGCAGTCACTGAATTTCTGCAAGAAAAGAAAACCTTTCTGGAAGATATAATACAGACAGATACTTAATGTCAAAGTCATGGCTTAAAACTCAATACCAGGAAATGCATTATAGTATCTCCTGGGAAGTCAACCACCTTGGGTAATTATGTCATCAATAAAACACCACTTAAATATGATTCACTACTCAGAGATATGAGAACTCATGTAGATAGTAATCTAGCCTTTGACCAGCATGTGTCCAAGGTAGTAAGAAAATCTTTCTGTGTTGCTCAACTTATAAGCAAGAGCATAGCAACTAGGTCCAGTGAGTTCCTCATACTACTGTACTCAGCCCTCATCAGACCCATCATAGTGCCTAATGCCCTTTCGGTATTTATCTAACTGGACACATTTAGCACCTGGAACAACCACAAAGGTTCCTTAGAAAAATAATACAGAGAGTAACCACAATGTATTGTGCTGATCACCTCAAAGCTTGTCCCTTTACTGGGTATCATACAGGTTTCTGAGAGGTGATCTTTGCCTGGCATACAAGGCATCTCTGGATCCTGTTTTGCTGAAGCGTTTGCACATCCACAAAACAAACAGCATCAGAATTACTAGAATGAAAGACCTAAATTTTACTTGCAACATAAATTGGACATGTTGGAGAGACAGATATGTTTCTCTTGAATAGGGTTGTCATACATGAAAAGCAGAGTTCCTCCCTATTCTATATAAGTGCAACTTAGACCAATGGATGGGTAATCAAAAACTGACCCATGGCCTGGTGCCTATGTCTCTGATTGACAGAGGCAGTCAGTAAATCACCCTTTATATAAATCAAATTTGTGGGTCACATTTGGGTTGCATGGCTAGGCTTAAAAGGGCCCTAGTGGTCCTTAACCTTGTAAACACCTATGAACATATAAACATATGGGCATGCCTGCTCCAATAACCCTTGAACATTGCATTAGGCAATGAGTAAATCAACTTAGGTGTGTGTTTAGGTTCAATTCCCAGCAACAGCAGCAATTAGCTTTTATTACAGGGTAGTATGTAAAAATGATTTACTGGGATATTAAATAACATTAAAGATTTCAGTTTTCTAACTGGATGTATTTACCTGGAATGCATACATCTGATATGCCATACACGATATTGTGAAATAACTAAATCTCACTGACAGTACACAATGTACTTGAATGACAGGATAAATAACTTATCTGAGCAGTACATAATTGTGATTAATACATTGTGTTACTTCTGATTGTCACCCAAATCTGTGATGCACACTAGCTTCGGTGCAACACACTGATGTTGTAATCCTTACAAATGTGCCATACTTCACCTGTAGTTGTTGCAAATGATACAATGTATTCCATATTGTATAATTAGATAGTGAGCTGTTCAAATATAGCAATAACTGACTGGCACAAGAGTGTGTGTGTGTGTGTGTGTGTGTGTGTGTGTGTGTGTGTGTGTGTGTGTGTGTGTGTGTGTGTGTGTGTGTCTGATGTGCACACCTCCACCCAGGAGAAATGTTTAAACTGGAAGAGTGTTTCCCCACTGATTTCTTTCACTTTTATCACAGATATCTTCTCTGCAACACACTGATAATGTGCACTATCCGCCATTGTAATTAGACTTTCTCTTGTGGGTGATGCTGTTTACTTTAGATTGTATAACCTGGATAGGTAGGTGGTTTAAATCTAGCATTGTGAAAATACTTTGAATGTGTCTGTAGTGTCAGCTAGAGCTGGTTTCATAAAAATATCTGCTATGTATACTTCCACTTACAAAACACATTTATAATAGAAGAGGGCTCCCCATCAATTTGTACCACCTTTATAAGAAATGTCTTCTCTGCTAAAGACTGATGAAGTCATCCTTTCAAATGTGCACTATCTTACTGTTATAATCAGACTTCTCCTGTGATGCTTGCAGTTCATACTGTGTACTTTAGATTGTTTAACTGGATAGGTAGTTGGTTTGAAGCCAACACTGTGGATATGGCATGAGTGTGTTTGTTTACTGGCAGGTAGGTATTGCTTCAACAACAGATCTGATGTGTACACTTCCAGTTAGGCAGTGCCTGCAATGAAAGAGGGTTCAGCTATCAACGTCTTCCCCTTTTAACACAAAAAAGTGTGCTACACACAGATGAAGTCATCTTTTCAAATGTGCTGTATCGCACACTTACATTTAAGACTTCTCCTGTGCCACTTACAGTTGATACGGTGGTCTAGATTGCATAAACAGAGTGTGTGTGATTCTCTTGTGCTAGGTTGGAATGGTTACAGCCACATATATGATGTGTAGCTTAACAGTGATGGGGTCTCCCACCACTTGCACATACATCACTCTATCAAACCAAATGTGCACTCTCACCCCTGTAAACAGACATTTTATGTGGCGCTTGTGATTCATGCAATGTCCATTAGCTTGTAATCTTAGGTAGTTGTGTCAAACTCAGACATTACTCCATAGATATGGCTGTGTTAGTGTGTGTGAATGTAAATGCAGCTAAGAATGGTGTCACCCACATAATCTGATGTGTGTGTGTATAGCCAGTGAGGGATCATTCAATACTTTCTGTCTATTTTAGCACAGACAACTACTTTGTTAAATACTAATGAACACCATTGCTGAAATCTAATTTATCTCAACCTTGTAGTAAGCCATTGCTTGTAAAATCAGGAAATGATACAATGCTCTAAATGGTCATAGCTTGTGGCTTTAGTAAGCCATGAGTTTGAACCTGACGTTATTTACTTGTGTATAACTGTGCTTCTTACAGTCACAGGGATGACTGCATTATGCAACATGTGTCACTGTGTGCATTTTTGTGACAAAGAGACAGATCACACTGCTCTTTCAATCAATTTAAAGGCACATATATTTGTTGCGGCACTAAGATGATGTAATGCATTAAAACAGACCCTATCTCACATCTGTGGTAAAACTTATCCAGTGCTGCATGTACTTGAGACAATATCCTATAGCTTGTGTAGTTAGAGAAGAAGGTGTTAAAAACCTGCAGTGACTGGATAGTATGAGTGCGTGTCAGCATAGTGCTACGTATTAATTATTTCATCCACCGTTTTATTGCATATAATTACCGTGGGAGAGGGCACATTCACTACGTTTAGCCCAAAGCAACTGTTTTGCATGACAGTGATGATACCATGCCTGCAAATATGTTCTATCTCACAGTTATAGTAATACTTCACCTGTGGTGCATATGGTAAATGGACATTTGTCTATACTGTGGACCTATATAGACAACTGTTCAACTCCAATAAAGGACAACATAATGTGAATGTACTGAAATGATACAGTGCATATACAGCCTTGCTTGCATTTATTTCTATCCAGATTTGTTTCTAAGAAAGCCCTTTCATCACATTGGGGATTTCATGACTATTAAATAGGTGTCCATGATGCTTGTGGTGAGAGTTCTTCTGTGGTACATGCAGTTAATAGTGACTCGTATAGCATGTGTACCCAAATAAGCAGTGATTCAACACTAGGAGTGAATGTCTGCAAAACAATATGGACTGACAATCAGAATCAGAATCACATTTATTGGCCAAGTATGCATGCATACAAAGAATTTGCCTCCGGTTTCAGTGACTCTCCAAGTATGAATTACATAATGAGATACATACAACTATTAAGAGCAAGACAAACAACATACATGCAACTATTAAGAACAAGACAAAAAAGTCGTCGTCGTGTCTTTCGGCTTTTCCCAGTAAGGGGTCGCCACAGCGGAACTCCGGTCCGCTAATGATTAGCAGTTAATTTTTACGTGCTGAGTTGCCAGCCCTAACGCACAACCTTCAGTGAAGGTACACCCATTCACGCATGTCTCCACTCAGAAGACGCTCTAGCTGAGAGTCGAACCGGTCAGGGTCTAAGAACAAGACATAAAAGTAAATATACATATACATATACAAATACATATACATATACATACAAGGTGCAAAGTGCAACTCAGTAGAAGAAATACTGAAATAAACTCTGAAAGAAGCAAGTATTAACAATATGTAAACAATACTGCAGAATCCTCAGAGGCTTGGGAAAAAGAATACCCCAACCTAATAAGCTGAGATAACCGTTTATGAACTTGATGGCCTATGGGGAAAAAATGTTCTTATATCTGCTTGTTTTGGTGCGTATTAACCTATAATGCCTGGCTGATGGTAATAGTTCAAAAAGATGGTGGTCTGGATGTGAAGGGGTGGTGATGATCTTCCCTGTCATTTTCATGTGTCTGGAATAGTACAGGTTCTGTAAGGAGGGCAAGCTAGCACCAGTGATATTTTTGGCAGACCTGACTATTTGATGTAACCTATTTTTGTCATGATTAGACAGAGATCCAAACCACACTGTTATGGATGAGCTGAGAACAGACTCAATGACTGCTGTATAGAACTGAATCAACAGTTCCTGTGGAAGTTTGAACTTCCTCAGCTGTTACAGGAAGTACATACTCTGTTGTGCCTTTTTTATGCTGGACCCTACATTGGTCTCCCACTTCAAGTCCTGGGAGATTATATTTCCCGAAAACTTGAAAGATTCCACAACTGATACAGCAGTATTAAATATAAAGATGGGGGATAATATTGCAGTACCACTCCTAAAGTCCACTGTCATCTCCGCAATTTTGAGAGTAACTTATCCCGCAAATAATGATATGGCTAAATCATGCTGGTATGAACAGTACCATTGCTGCATCCTCTTGATCCCTCAGTATAATTTGTATTGGATAAATAAACATCAAAGCCTTCCCTTCTTCACACATTGAAGTGTATTTTTCGTGATGCATTCCATTACTATCTCTTCTCTGGGAGACACAGTTACAACACAGCTCTGTACTGTAGAGCATGCTTGGCAGGGATTTGAATCTGGAGAAGTCTGTTTGTCAGACAGTTGTGACAGACAGAAATATCTTACCCAAAGATTAAAGATATGGCACGGTAAGAGGGTCACTTTTTCAGGTCTCACATTCCATTTAGGGGAGCCATAACCTTTACAATAGGAGAGTGATGTAATCCCTTCAAGTATGTTCTTCATGACACATCAGATATGCTTCTTCCTCTGGTGTCAATGGTTGATACCTCTGTTTTAGAGATCTGATCTTGGCATGTGTTTGAGTCTGGCAAAATGTAACTGCTGAGTATGTCGGTGTATGCTCATAGGGATTTTTTATTTCCCACAAGGTAATGATCTGTATTGCATGATGTCATGTAAACATTTTATTATTTTGTTCACAATGTAAGGCTTTAAAGGAATTGAGGCCTTATTCATCATTTCTTAATGCTGCAAAATCATCACAAAGTGTGAGTGGGCCTCTGTTATGACTGGTTTTGTGTTTTGTTGTTGATGTTATTATAGATTTTGCTATACTTTCTTATGAGCATGCCCAGTATAATGATGTAATAGATATCTGCATTTAGCATAAGTCACATTAAGTCATCAATGTCCTGAGATAGTTCTCGTCCTTTGCTTTTATTTGCCAAATGTAAAAGAATTAATCTCTGAAAGGTTGATTTTGCCATCTTCTGCACAATGGACTTACTGACCTACATGCTGAGGATAACGACCTTTGCCACAGACCAGTGTAGAGTTGATGTATCTGAAATGCAAATTGTCAACAAGTCACTTAATAATATGCATTAATGTTTCATCTGGGTGTGATGTATATTACTATACCATCATACAGGTATTAGTAATGTGTTTAACAAGGCTCACTTCAGGCTAAATATCAGGTACAACATTATGATATACTGCATTCACAATTGTACTTTGATGTGCTTTTTTATGCCAACATGTACAGTGTGGCACTTGCATCAGGAAAGACATACATCATATGATTGATTACAGATCATGAATGCATCATATTCAAATAATTATGCCCACAATTTGATACACTTGCCCTGTTGCTGATGTAATAAGATCATAATGCTAGCATGTAAGTTTGTTTTGCCTAATTCTTGTCTGGGCATAATACATCCTATTCATGCGATATGCATAATGACATTGATATACGCACAACCCATTTGTCAGGAGACTGAGTACATGTGAGCTGTACCTTGATTTATCTGCATGTTTGCATAAGTCACATGACCATTACTAGAATGATTGCACAGGTATCCATTCCTCTTGTTAGTATTTCCACGTTGTAACAGGTATGTATGTTGCTATAACAACTTCAGTACTATTTCCATCATATGCATAAGGCACTCAAGGGCTTACAGTTCTTTAACATGTATCAATCATTTGGATGTAATTTATTACCTTTGATCACTCATACAGTATATATTACAATGACAAGGTGCTTCTATATACCTGCAACTTGGGTGTAGCTAGGCATTCAATATAATCATGTGAGTAAAACAATTTTCAGAGCATGTCTCAGGTGATGTATAGTGGAAAACATACAGACAGATTTTATAACTATATAAACTATTCTATAATTTATATTATTATATGACACATGTTTTGCTAACAGAGTTTTAACTGTACAATAGCCTTTTTATGGTTACAAGTGACAACACATGACAATAAAAAGTCACTTTTAGAAGTGTATAGGGCAACAGTTATATACATTGTTTAAATTGTTTTACATGATAGATGAGGACTGAAGTATAAAAATGTTTATAATGCCTAACTTTCTGGATTCACAGCTGATGTGCAATACCTGCAGTATATGCAACATTGTGGTACTGTTATCTCAACTCTGAACCTTAAGTAAGTTTTACAGTCAAAACTGTGGAATTTTGACTCCATTTTGCATCCAGTAAATAGGAAAGTACATTTTTTTCTACTGCCTTAAAGATGCCTAGCTGTTTAAATCAATTCTGAGCAGCCCTTGACATGTTTTCTGCATTATTACTATATTTTATCTACGTCTGAAGGAAATAGCTATTAACTGGCCAAAATCCTAGAAAAATGCATCCATACCCAGATGCAACTATCTCCTAGACAGCAACATCCTGTCACCTACTCAGCATGGTTTCAGACCTGCCCATAGTACCACTACAGCCCTCTTTTGCTTCACAGACACAGTAAACCATCTCAAAAATGAAGGCCTTCAAGTGTCAAGTCTTTTTTTGGATATGTCCAAAGCATTTCACACAGTCTCACACCAAATCCGGATAAACAAACTAAACCAATATCATCTATCAAATTCCACTCTTACCTGGTTCCAAAGCTACTTAACTGACAGGTACTAAGCTGTGAAATGGGAAAATTCTCTCTCTCCTCAGCTGCCCATAACTATAGGAGTCCCACAGGGTTCTATCTTAGGACCACTACTATTCACAGTCTTCACAAATGACCTCCATACCTCCACACAGCATGCATCTATAATTCAGTATGCAGATGACACTACCTTAATCTGTACTGCACAAAACATTCCCACCCTTCTGCAAACAACTCAACTAGCATTCTTTGATGTTGAAAACTACCTTACCAAAGCCCAACTTATCCTCAATCCAAAGAAATCTCAGCTTATGATTATAACCAGTTCTAACAAAAACACTAACAGTCAATTCACTATCTACTCCACTAATGCTACTCCAATTGCTCAAGTGGCACAGGCTAAGCTATTGGGAATAACCATAGACTCCCACCTAAAATTTGCTAGTCATCTCAACTTAACTATTAAAAAAGTACATGCCAAACTGGGGTCGCTCTACCATATCAAACCATTTCTTACCAACAACACAAGATCAGCCATTGCTCACTCCCAATTTCCATCCACCATAATATATGCATCTCCCATTCTGACTAATCTCAACAAAACAGAACTAAGCAAAATGGAAGCCTGCTATAACAGAATTGCATGCTTTGCTGCAAATTGCTCATATAGACCTCATCACTGTACTGCTTTGAGACAGCTCCACTGACTTGAACTGCCCAACCTCCTAACCTACAATTAGCTCTGCCTCTGTCATTCTATCTATTACCTCCCCAGTAAGTGTCCTGCCCTCAAAAACCTAGTACAACATCACTCAGCCAAAAGGCCTCTTAAATCATCAAGCAAACTACTACTAGAAGTCACCAACAGCTACAATAGCTTTGGAGTTGCACTATATAGTAGTTCAGTGGCTAAATAATGGAACTCTGTCCCTACAGGCATTCAAAACACATCATCCAAAGCCTCCTTTAAAGACCTCATCAGGCAACATCTCAAGGAAAGTTGGCAGTGCCATGACTGCTCCCCAGGCTAGTGAAAGTAGATAACACATACATACAAAATCTAGAGCACTTGATAATAGTTTCCAATCTTACTCACAAACACTGGCTAATCTACAATGTATGTACTGTACCTGTATACTATGTATGTATTCTACCTATGTTCCAAATTTCAGCTGAACACCACAAATCTATTAATTACCTTTATTTTTAAAATTAATATTTTTTTGTTTGTTCTCTTTACTGTAATTGTTTATGTGCCGCATACCACTGTAAAAACATGTCTCCTGTAATTTGTGTTTATACTGATCATGTCTAAATAACTAAATGTGCCTGTAATTTTTCTTTGTGGAGCTTTTCTCCCTGGGCCTCTGCTGAAAAAGGGCCTTTTCGGCTCAGTCAGACACCCCCGGTTAACAAATGTAAAATAAAATAAAATAAACTGAAGGCATTTTATCCATTTTGCACTTTTTTTCAAGTAGGTTCTGTGCTATGCCTTGCTTTTAAATCAGTTTTGAGTGGATTGCGAAATTATTCGTGCATTTTACTTTTTTTTTCTTTCTCTGAATGTAAAGTTACAGCTGTTAACTGCATTTGTTTTATAGTTTGCATTGTTTTTCAAGTAGCTTCTGTGCTGTTTAGTGGGTTAAGTGGATGCCTATTAAAATGTCAGCACTCAATATGCTGACTGTTGATAAGCCAAAAAAAATAAAGACTGAAAACACAAGAGAAGAGCAAATTTCAAAAATCACTCTTTTCCTTTGAACTTCTTTTTGCAGAGGGGGACAAGCCCTCTGCATCCCTACACTCCCAAACAGATATATGTATATATATATATATATATATATATATATATATATATATATATATATATTTATTTATATATCTTTCTCTGTGTATATACATACATACACACACACAATATATATATATATATATATATATATATATATATATATATATATATATGTATGTATGTATATATATATATATATATATATATATATATATATATATATATATATATATATATATATATATGTGTGTGTGTGTGTGTGTGTATGTATAACAACTCTGAGATCATCATACCTCAGAAGGGAATATTCAGAAAAATGGCATCTTAGACTTAGTATATGTAAGTCCATTCTTTGAGCCATCGAGTTTCTGTATTTTGGGACTTGCTTTAGTGCCTCCTGGCATTTCAAATAGTTACTAGGTTAATCAGTATTGCTGCATTTATTTGTTATGTTTTTATTCACTTTTCAAATTTACATGAAATGACCAGTTTTGGCCAAGTGTGTGAGTCAGCTAGAGCTTGTATTGGCTATATTGAGTAGCAGTGTGGATGATTACTACAGTTTAGGAAATATAAACACTATTGGTTAGAGCTTTAGCTGTTTTTCACTGGCTCTCTCATATTCCCTGTTTAACTTATATTGCAAGGAACTGTACTTAGTGCAGCGGGCCTGGCACTTTCATTCCATAAATGCAGACACTTTCATTTGTAACTGTATCTAATATAACTCAGCTCACCCAAATTTGATCAGTAATTAGACTCTTGCTAGACATAGGTGCTGCAAGCTGTGCATATTTGCATAACACAGAGACCTGAGTAACTAGAACCTTAAAAATAGCTTACCGTATAGTGTGTAACCTGGTCCACAGGCAGTACAAATACATTACTTTTAAGAAAGGGTTCCTGAGCTGTGTTATCATGTTCACATATATACTGAAGTTACACATTTACTTAAATAGTCATACATCCATAACTGCACGGCTTACTCCTTAACCTTCTTCCCTTCAAGGGAATCTCTGTCTTATTTAAACTCTGCAACTATTTGTCAATGAATCAAGTTTTACTTTACACTGAACAATATAGAAGGTCAGCTTCCCTTCTGCTGCCATCCTCATAGCATTACATATCCTAAAGCCGCATAGAAAATGCCTTATTCTCAGAGATAACGAACTCTTAATAAAAGCAAATAACTTTTATTTGTGATTGCTACAAATATTTGGAAGATTTGAAAGATGTGGATGTCTCACGCTCACAATAAAAAAAAAACGATAAAACAGCAAAACAAATTGCACAACCACATCAAATGCTGGGCACCTAACCCTAATACAATGTGATATCATATGCTGTTGGTGTAAAGAAATCCTTACCTAAGCTATTTGTAAGGATTAAGGATCAGCTAAAATAAAAATCAAACATTGCAGCATATAATATCTCAGCTTTAACAAAGAATCACCATAAGACAAAGGGTCTCAATTCCAGTATAGCAGACCACAGTACAACTAAAAATGTTTTAGTGCTCGATGCCTCCATTGTGAGCCACATAGATTCCCCACTCACTATGCTAGACAAAGACAGGGTGACAGTGAGTTGTCTTTCAGGTGCCATGACCGCAGATGTCTTAAGTACCCACAAGACCCTTAAATCAGACCAATATAACTGCAGACTTGTAGCTGCCCATGAGGTGGCTAATGACTTAGGGTGAAATACCCTGAGGGAGATGCAAAGAGATGTGTCTGAGCATTCTATGCATGTCACAAATGCAGGCAAGACCCTGACACTGAGTATAATCCTCCCTTCTTCATGATTGATGTGTAGGTACAAAGAAAAGATGACTGGCTTCAACAACTGGTATTATTCTAGAAGAATCCAGTATGTGCCTCAATGGAATGAAATACTTGACAGTTCCACTTGCTTTGCAAAGACTAGTCTACACCTTTCTTTCAAAGGTACCTGCATACTGAGTAAAGCCCTTGCTGCCCTGTAGTGCCTTTTCGGCAAAGTTTAGTTCATGAACATTCCAATGTAGCAAACTTACTAATATCAAAACAGGGTCAAATTACATGGTTCTGCTAAATGCCAGAAGTGTAAACACCAAGCCCTCTGACTTTGAGGTATTCCTGCATTTGAAAGACTTCCATATGTGTGTAATACAGAAACCTGGTTTAAATTCTCAGAAAGCATTCCCTCCAAACCTGGGTTTAGTGCGCATGGTCAGTAACCGTATCACCAATCAATAGATTTTCAGAGACCCAAAATTGAACGTATTGAACTCCAAATCACACTAAAACAACATCAACTACCAGTTTATAATTTCTTACAGAACCCCTTCCATGATCCGAAAAGTCCATGTCAGATTTCTAAATATCATGAAAGAACTCTCCATGAATAAGAACTCCATTATTCTGGGAGACTTTATCTACCAATCAATTGACTGGAGTGCCTACACTAACATATATTCAAATGTTTTTAGACTTAATAAATAAATAAAAATTCAATGGACCAGATGTTTAATAGCCCAGCTAGAAGACAAAATATTCTTGAACTGGTACTTACAAATGTACTGTCATCATGCACAATTCCTCTTGTAACTCAGTCTTTTGACTACATCAAACTATAAGCTAGTAACCTTTTTCCTCAAACTGTCTAATCCCCTGAAACCAATATATTAGGATTCAAAAGGTTCAGCTGCATAAATCTCCATGAATTCTGTAATGAAGTCTTAACCTTCATTCATAACTACATCACCCCAGACATTGCCTTGTTTAACTGTATTTTTTCATACTGTGAGTTCAGTTTTTGCCTGTAAGTTGTTAATATGTGCTTTTCTGTGAATATTTCTGTGTTCCTAACCCTTAAATTGAGTAGCATAGTCTGAATACAGGTTTGCTGCATCCAGAGCTGTTTGTTTTTGCCTTCTGTGTTTCTGTCTGCCATCCTGTCTTTGCCTTCTATGTTTCTGGCAGTCATCTTGTGTTGGTGGGAGCCTATCTTCTCTGCTAGTGAGAGTAGCAGGGCTGCCTGGACCTTGTCTGGCACAAGCTGATTGATAAAGAGAGCAGGGGCAAGCAGGATTGGCTAGATTTCAGTGTTACCAGAATCTTCTAATTTCTGGGCTATTTAAAGCCCATGTTTTAGCTGGTTTGGGCTTGTTTGCACATCATGCACCACAGCTGCACTGTTTTTAATGCATTTCAAGCTATTCCAGCTACAGATTTTCTCTTAGTAACACTTGTGGGATCACCTAGTAGTACTTATCTTAGACCTTCCACCATTTTCCCCCTTAGCTCTCTCTGGCCTCTCTCTCCCTCAGATTCTGACAGACACGGATAGACAATTTCCTACAGTTTCTTCTAAACAGTGTAGAAATGGCCTGATGTACATGGACAACCCTCTACTACTATCACCTAGGCACGCATTTTGTGAGAGATGCAATTACATTAAGAATGTAGAGCCTATGCTCTCTCCCTCACAAGCCAGTATATCCGGCACTAAGAAGGTTGTCAACACAAACACCACACCTCAAACACCACCCACACCTACACAATACACACCCACATATGAGGAGGTCCTCAACAAAAACATGCCCAAACAAAAGAGACCTCTGAGGCAAAAACGCATGCAAACTCCACTACCCACTACACCACAAGCCACACATAGTTCACACACCTGTGTCTCACAGCAACTAAGGCCATAAACCCAACATATTACTCACAGGAAACTCCATTTTGAGACACACAGATGTGCCCGTCACCAGTCTGGATAAGAAGAAAGTCATGGTTAGCTGTTTATCAGATGCCAGAATCTGCCATATCACACATGCACTCAAATCTGTCAACAACAGGTACTGTTATGACTCTGTCATAGTCCATGTTGGCATGAATGACTTGAGACGTATCTCCCTGGACTATATGAGGAGAGACATGATCGAGCTCACTGAATATGTGTCCCAGGCAAGAATGTCCTTAGGCTTAAACAGCATTCTACCATCACCCAGAATTATGCCTCAATACAAACAGAAAATTATTGACTTTAACAATTTGCTTAGTTTCTGGTGTCATTCCTAGGGGATCCAGTACCTGACAGCCTGGGAAGACATGATCGACAGACCACTATGCTTGGCCAGAGATGGCCTGCATATGTCTCCCTTGGGCTTCAGGCTTCTGGAAAAGGCTCTTGCCTCCCTCATAGTGCTTTTTTAGGCAATGCCATGAGGTTAAAACTACCAACATGAAAATTTCATCAAAATGCAAATTAAAGGGCATGCTGCTAAATGCTAGTAGTCTAAACATTAAACTGTACTCATTGCAAGCATTCTTAACCCTGGAAGATGCTGTCAATTGTGCAGTCACAGAAACCTGGTTCAAAGCTGGGGAGAGCACCCCAGCCATACCAGGTTACTCATCCTATCATACATTCAGACCCCAAACCAAAGCAAAAGGAGGTGGAGTTTCAATATATATTAAAGACATACACACCTCCAGGCTGGTCAAACAGAATGGCACACAGGAGACACTCCAGGTGCAGTTAACTATTGACAAGACCCCATTCAAATCATAGCTGGCTATAGGCCCCCAACTTTGACTCAAGAAGCCCACTCCACCTATCTCAACCTCTTTGAATCTATCAAGATTCAACCCTTTACACTGATCGTGGGTGACTTTAACTATCCAACCATAGTCTGGAAGAACTACTTATGCCAAAACACAAATGCTCATAGATTCCTTGATTTTGTCAATGCAAATGCCTTGGACCAGCTGGTTGACACCCCCACAAGAGGTGATAGTATCTTGGACTTGGTATTAACAAACATGAGTAACCACTGCAACATCTCTACAGTGTCATCCTCCCTGGTAAGATCCGATCACAAAGCGGTCACTTTCAAAGTCACCATCTCCTCGACCCCTCCATCCAGCTAGGGTCAAATAAAAAAACTTCTCCAAAGCTGATTACATCCTACTGAGGGAAGGTATAAACAGCTTCACAGGCCCCTCCCCCACTGTTGGAACTTGGACAAATGCCCAAACCTAGACCAAAGTACTATACGAGCATTTATATAGCTGCATGGAATCAGGAATACCCGACAGGACAGAATCCTCCTCCTCAAGGAAGAATAAACCTGTTTGGTGGACATCTGCAATAAATAATCTCTATAATAAAATGAAAAAAATTGCTGTCCAGGACCAAGAAGGAGCAGGTGCCTAATTGGAAGCAATCTTTCCTTAGCCTGAACAAGCAAATAAGAACACTAGTGAAATCCTCCAAAGCCAACTTCAAGTCCAAACTGACCACATCTACTAAAGATAACCATAAGACCTTCTACACATATGTCTGCAATCTCAAAGGAAGCACTCAGCTCTGCTCAGAACTGGTGGTCAAGGACACCACATATACAAATGCCATAGATATAGCCAACCTGCTGGCAGACAGATTCAGTAAAAACTTCACCCCTCTGTTCCCCCATCAGTAAATCAGGACATCCCAAGTACCTGCCCCCTCCCCCTATCTCTAGGGAGCAATTCATCACTACCCTCTCAAAGGCAAAAAAATACAGCCTCCATGGGACCTGATAATATCCCAGGCTGAATCCTACATGAACTCAGGCAGGAACTTGCAACACCATTAGGCACCCTATTCAACCAAAGCCTGAGTACCAGCTTCATCCCAGCCAAGTGGAGGACAACCACTGTCATCCATTTGCACAAAGGTGGAGCGTGCATCAATCCAGGAAATTATAGACCCATCAGCCTAACTAGCCTGATCTGCAAGGCCATGGAACAGATTATCATGGACCTCATTAACAAGGACACTAGCAACCTCCAAAACCTCAATCCCACACAGTTTGGTTTCATCAAGGGGAAGTCATGCCTGTTACATTTGGTCGACTTCTTTGAGACAGTCACCAAAGCCATGGACGAGGGAAAGATGGTGCACATCACCTGGCCAAAGCCTTCAATACCATTCCCCACTCAGCTATAATAGATAAACTCTCTCAACTACACATCAATCCATATGTTACCAGATGGGTACCAAACTGGCTCACTGATAGAACCCACCTAGTCAAAATAGCAGAAGCCACCTCAGGCAGTAGACCTGTAATGAGTGGTGTGCCCCAGGGATCGGTCTTGGGGCCTCTGTTGTTTGAGATATACTTTTCTGAGGTGCAGGCCAAAACCAGTGGGTTATGGCTGACCAAGTTTGCAGATGACTGCAAGCTGGACACTGTCATCAATTCCCCTGGTGATGTGAACATCCAGCAAGAGGGTCTCACCCAAACAAATGACTAGTGCCAGAAACATGGCCTCAAACTGAATCCCAAAAAATACATCATCATTCCCTTTGGGGAGGGTGACATCCCCACAAATTATCACATTAATAACAAGGTTGTAAACATGCAATCAGTCGTGAGAAACTTGAGCACCCAGGTTGATAGCAACCTGACTTTTGACCACCATATTTCCTCCATTGTACGGAAAGATTTCTACATGGACCACCTCATTAGAAAGTGTATCCCATCCAGGGACATGGACGTCATAACATCCCTGTATTCTTCCCTTTTACGACCCATTATTGAGTGCAACGCCCATTTTGGCATGTACCTCACAAATCACATGCAGCAGCTGGAGAGATCACAGAGGTTCCTTACCAGGAGACTCCAGGACTTCAAACATCTACCTTAAACAGATAGGTTAAAATCCCTGTTCCTCTACTCAGTCTCATAAAGACTCCTCAGAGGTGACCTCTGTCTGGCATACAAAGCAATCTTAGACCCCGCCCTGATGGGACTGCTACCTATCCACAGGTCAAGCTTCACTCGAGTAACCTGCACACGTAACCTCAACCTGGTCTGTGACATCAATAGGGCTTGATGATGGGACAGATTTATGTCCCATAGACTCCCCCTTCTGTGGAATAGAGTCCCTATTCATGTCAAGCAGAGGGGTCTATATTATAACATTGAATTTTATAAAGTTCAAATGTTATAATATCGAACCAGTTTTGTCGAATGCTGAAAACAGCGAAGGTGCAGGACACCGAATTCTTTCCCAGGGAAAGAATTTGGTGGGCCATTGCTGTGGCTTCGCTGTTTTCAGCGTTCGATATGTTGGAGCGTTACGGGTCGAGTTCAGGTAAGTGTACGATTTTGTGTAGGTTAGGGTTAGGGGGCAGGTTAGGTGAGTTAGGGTTAGGGAGCAGGTCAGGTAAGTGTGCGGTCGTGTGTAGGTTAGAGTTAGGGGGTGGGTTAGGTGAGTTAGGGTTAGGGCGCAGGTGAGGTGAGTGTGCGATAGTGACGGACCTTAGGGTTAGGGTCGGGTTAAGGTAAGTGGATAGCTAGTAGTGTATGTAAAGTTTAGTTTAGGTTTAGGTGTAGGATTTTAAGTGTATGTGTGGGATTTATGTTTTTTGTGTGTGTTTGTGTTGTGTGTATGTTTCTGTGAATAGCGATTTTTTTCCCCTGGGAAAAAAATCTCTATTCTGACTGTTCGATGTTTGCGGATTTCAATGTCTAGGGTTTTATATTATAACATTCGATCTTTGTAGATTTCGATGTTATAATATAGACCCAAGCAGAGTACCTCATTATCCCTTTTAAACACAATCTGGATAATTGGATGGGGAACAGTAAATGGACCCCTGGGATTCCACCTATGTCCTTGCTGGACAGGGGCATCAGGTGCTGACTTGTCAGAACATGTGATAAATTCTTGACTAGACTTGTATGGGCCTCAGGGCCAATAGCCTAGTAACGTTTTATGATCCTATGATGCTATGATGCTATGGTATTTAAATGACTATCTTAGCCATCCTCAAGAATGGAGGTACAGAATGGGTAGGAACTTTTCAAGGCATATGGTTACAAGTCTAAGTAGCCTTGAACTTGACATGATTCCAACAATTCTCGACTTTGGAAGCAATAGAACCAAGGGGTAGTCAGCCACTGTTAGTTCTCTGTCTAGTGCAGTCATTAATATAGATTTGCCTCCTGCACTTTTGTCTTGGTGGAAAGTGGCCAGGTCTTATGATTCCAACTCTTCCCTTGCTCAGTCTTATTATTCCAGCTTTGACGAGATGAGCTGATGTCAGACCTTATGCTTTAGAAATATAGATTTGGCTTATTTCCATTTCTTGAATGCTTTTCATAGTAATTAAATCATTTATACATTTTTTTGTTGTAAAACTTCATTGCTGCTATTTCTTAGATGTTGCGACCCTAATTTATGTCATGTTTCTTGTGTGTGTGTGTGTGTGTGTGTGTGTGTGTGTGTGTGTGTGTGTGTGTGTGTGTGTGTGTGTGTGTGTGCGTGTGTGTGTCTTTCAGTGAAGGTATGCTAATGGCTTTAATTCTTGGACATCTGTTTTCATAAAATCAAGTTTAATGTACAGCAATTGCATCTATGCACAAATGTCTGCCAAGGTCTGTCATTATATTATAAGTTACAAAAAGTATCATACTGAAGAGGTTGCTTGACAAAAATCATTTTCTCTTTGGAACTGTTATCAAACACATTTTTGTTATGTAATTCCTCATTTGTTTTACTACCCCAGTCTCCCAACTTAATGTCATTCAAATATCAATCCCTGTTTACTTTCTCCAATTCAATACATAAAATGAAACCTTACAAGATTTAACATAATTATACAGCTGAATGTTCAAAGTGCCCACATCAGGAATACTAGCATAATTTTCCCATATTCAGATACTTTTCTGCCCTAGCATCTGGAAGCTCCTGTGATCACATCTTGAGAGATTTTTATTTTTTGAAATGCTGAAAAGATTCTCCTGTACAATCAAAAAAAAAAAAAAAAACGACACAGTGACTCTTGGTTCTTCTTCTTGAAATGCGATTCTCCTTTATTGTGCGATCTTTTCAGAAGTTATTTCTTCAAGGGGTGGTTGTTGTAGGATGTCTTTAATTAACTCCAGTCTTTCTCTCCAAATTCAGTGTTTCCATGTTCTATGTGCTCGTCATTACCTTGTGCAGGAAGGTAGGTCCGAAGATCTGTTGATGGTTCCTGGGATCAGCAGCTTCTTGCGGTCCTCCAACACAAATTCTTTGTCTTAGCACCTGGAAGCTACTATGATGAGACCAGTACCCCAAGGCTCTCTCATGCTTTTATCTTGTACTGATACCACCAAACCAATTTAGATGTGTGTTCAAATAGTTTTAAGTTAATCGAACCAGCAGGTCGAGCTCTGATTTTAAGGGAATCTCATTTGAAGAAGAACCAAGAGTCACTGTGTTGTTTTTATGACTGTACAGGAGAATCTTTTGCAGCATTTTGAAAAATAAAAATCTCTGTTGGTTCAATTAGCTTAAAGCTATTCAGGCACACATCTAAACATATTCAGATACTTGTGAAAATGAAGACAGGAAGGGAATACTCTGTCTATAAGACGTGGTAGTTTCCTTTCCCATTTGGATGATTCTGAATACTTTCATAGGAGAAGGAACTTCTGTCTGAAGTGAGCATTGTCTTTGTTTTTTTATCACAGCTATGTTCTCCTACACATTCAAATCAGTCAGGCTGGGCAGAAATAGTCATGTAATGTAAAGAATCTGCCACAGTGTCAATCCAGCATAGCTGGAGGTGTATTTACAATGTGATCTACTGCATTATATATTCAATTTTTCTAATTCCCTTGCCAGAATAAGATTTTGTAGTAGTATTTTTTTCACTGAATAGTGTCTCTCTAAGGTATATCAATGCTCCTTCTCAAACAGTTGAGGGAGTAGACTCGCAGACCATAGACCTGTAATAAACGGAATACATGCATATGACCGAGCGGCCGATAATCGAATCTTGGTTTCCCCGAACCTAAATGTTGAATCTCCAGGTGTCGAACAGTCGGAATGTCATACGAAATTCCAAATTTGACAATTCCAACTGCTCTTCCACCTAAACAAGCGCTACTATGTGTCAAAAAGGAGGGGGGGTATTTTGCGTTTCGGTTACATTGTGTTCGCACTTACGCAAATTCACAGACCTGCAGTCAAATAATTTCCGATCAGCCATCTGCCGTTTACTCAAATGCATGTATTCCATAATAAACATCTATCTACACAACAAACTCCTGCCAGAAATTAGGTGTAACCAGAAATGGGTGTAGAAGAATTGTTGATTATTTACATTATACAATAGAGTCCCTGAAATTTAAAGTGAATTCATCAAATGAACAAATTAATGTATTAGATGTAAATTTAAAACATGGTATTGATGGTATGTTTACTTCTATTTATAAGAATGGTGTGCATGTAAAGAATTACCTACATAAGAAAATCATGCACCAATATAATGTTTTAATAATGTAATACATGATCAGCTTATGAGAGTAAACTTAACAACTTCCAAGAAAGTCTTGGAATCAGAGTATAACAATATCCTAACTGAGTTTTTAAATAGAGGTTACAGTAGCAGTTCGCTTGAAATGAAAAAGAAGTAGAATAAAAAATGGTGAAGTAAATCATGACATATCTTTGGCTCCATTAAAAGGAATAATGTCCCTACTAACGTGAGAACAGCAGCCAAATAACATGTAACCAACAATGTGTTATTTATTGGGGAAAAAACAGCAGCCCAAGGGTAGCGTGAGGCCCTGTCCCATGGACAGCCTCTACACCCCAGTTATTTATCCTATAATGGCCACCCTGGAGGGCATCATTGCTCTTAGATAATGGGCTGTCTGTTCAGTTGGTTCATATTTGCTTATTAATATCTCTATCTATATACACATATTTATATATTTTAAATATCTTTGTTGTAAATAGTTCTTCCACTCCTAATGTTTCAAAGTTGATGTAGTGTATGTAACTGAAGCTGAAAGAGGTATTTTACATCTAAATTATATGTTATGTAAGCATTTAATGTCAACACAGATACAGACACACACAGATATGCACCCACAACAAACACATCCACAGTCTACCATAGTAACATTACCTTTTCAACTTTCCCACCTCGCTAAACATTGCTTTTTTAAAGACCCAGTCAAGCAAGAGCCATCAATGTCTAATCTTTAACCCATATATATATATATATATATATATATATATATATATATATATGTCCACAATCCCTTAAGGATATACTAGTGTTTCAGCTACATGGCTTATGAATGCCCATGGCTTTTTACATTTTTCTCTTTTAAATCTTTACGAATAGCAACATTTTTGCTAGCATGTATAACTGTCAGCCTTGGTATGGAAGTTATGTGAAGAACAGGTAATGTAAGAGACAGATTCTAAGACAGACCTGATAAATCTTTTCAGGAATGACTTTGTGAACATATGAGTAGAACACAGTTTAGACAAGGATGTATTAATGGAAAGCTGTTAAAGGGTTAAGACCATAATGTTCATGCAAACATTTTCTAATTTCATAAAGATTATGTCAAGAAAATACTTAATCAAGAAACAGACACTTCTTACTGTAAAGATATATCCAGCTGAAAATGAGTTTAAGTAATTAACAATCAGAAAGGTCAAAAGTGATTCTTAATCCATGACATTGATGAAGATATAATAAAAAAGCTTTGTTGCTGGAAGACATCTGTATCTTTTGGCAATATAATCGGCACATTTGAAATGCTTGTTAAAATTTGTGAATGACATTTCCTGAAGTCTGCAGGAAATTAAAAAAAGCATTGCAAATGGGTTGGGAGGGTGGCCTAATGGTTAAGGTGTTTGCCTTACAAACACAAGGTACAGGGTTTGAGTCTTATAAGGGATAATTGGCTAGGCTTAAAATGGCTTGCAAGGGCAGTTAGCCTAGTACTAACCTATGAACCTATGAACACATGATACAGCTTTGGTTTTAGTGAATGAGAGATGCAAAAGTCAAACCTACTGAAAGGTATTATACACCCATAAGATGTTTTTACAACATACAATATTTTTTTCCAGCAATCTCTGTTTATATTCATCTAAACTTTACACAGGAATCATTCCAAACAAAATGCCAGTAACTATACCATTATAAAGAGTATTACCTGAAGTATGCTAGTATTGTAAACAATTTGAAAAATATTATTCAGGCCATTTAAAAAAGAAATCAGGGACTAAACAGCTGCAGTAGCATGAAGGAAATGCAGATAATTTTATTAATATTTTTTTTAACGTTTATTAACCTGTTTGTTCAACAATTCCTGGCCTGTTTTTAGAGGAAACCTTTGTACTAAAGCTTAATTCAGTGCTTGTATGTATGATAATGCAAATCCTTGTTCATAGTAATAAGAAATACATTAAGTCTTACAAGTCATGTTCTGACACAATCTAAGAATATAAAAATGAAACGGTAATTACCAAGGTACTGAATCATATGTATTTATACAATGCCGTAGCAATTGCCAATAAGGAAAGTTAGCTGTTGTTAAAATCGTTTTAAAGAACAGATAATACGAAACTTGCCAACATAACCACAATGTAAAAAACTGCCAGAGTAGAGAAGGATAAGATTAAGTGCATCCACAATGTTTACAGTCAGAAATGAACATTACCCACATTTAGTGAAATTCATTTAGGGAGCAGCTTTATAATGGTGGCCCAATTATGCAGTGATAAAAAGCATGAGAGATAGATGGCTTAGATATTAGAGACGATGACAGGTAGGGGGCATATTGCCTGCATTCATTGTGGATTGCTTTGCTGTTTTGTTCTGCCTTTAGTCTTAATCAGTGTTCTAAAGAGTTTATGGACCAGCTCAAGTAATAAAAAATTAAAAATGATTGACAGAGATGCTGGGGCAAAGACTGAGAGAAGCAACAATAAATAAGGTAGAACAGAGATATGTAAAGAATGTTATGGAGACTACAGTAGATCCAGCTAACACAAATGAAATATGTATTTATTATGATTAACTACATCTTGTTTTATTGAGATGCAAGTCACTGTTGCTAAAACATTGACTAGATATCTTAAATCACAAATCCAAATCTTCACTGTAAAAAATTGTCACATACTACCTAACAAATGCCTTTGTATAGAGACAAGCCCCACTGTATCATCTGACGTAGAAGCTCTGCTCCCACACCCCATATTCTCTGACAGGCTCAAAAAAGGAAAAAAAAAGATGAAAACCAACATAAAAACTAATTTTTCCTCTGTTCTTCAACTTCCAGTCATCAAAATCCAAACAAGAGCATCTGTAACAAACCTAATTTTGGTATGGTAAACATATCTGCAACAAAAACATCTGTCTTCTGATTGCAGTGTTTCTTGGTATAGTAACATACATCAAGATCAACAGAAGTGCCCCAGGAAAAAAATACAATAAAGAAGAAGCAACCGCCAATTACAATAAAGTATATGATTAATATGCAGAGTAGTATTGGAAAGTAGAGTTAGAAAACTTTAACAAATGATAAGTTGTTATGGAAAACAGCAGAAAGCTGCAGCAAGATAGATTATTTCAAGAAATATTTATTTATTTATTTATAATTTATTTATTTCCAGTTTGATTACCGGGGAAGTCCACTGGGCTAAGCAGAACCCATTTTCAGTGGAGGCCCAGGGAGAAAAGCTCCAAAAGCAGTTAACAGAATATAACATGAGTACAGTATGGAATATACAGTATACAAAAGCATAAATATACAATTTAAAATGCTAATACAAAATCAGGAAGTATATAGGGTTACCACCTGCCCCACTTTGTGAGGGACAGTCCCTCTTTGGGCAGTTGTGTCCTGCATAAAAATTGAAAAAATGGCAAATGTCCTGAGATATTAGGACAAACATATTTCCTATATTTAATGTAATAGTTGCATAAAACAGTTATTCTGTTTCTGAAACACCTAAATGTTATAAGAAACAGAATAAGCAACTAAAATGCTACAAGAATAAGCATTTATTTAGGCAAAAAAGTGAAGTTCTGTCCTTTGTACTGGCCGTGGGTATGTTTTGCCTTGCAAAATCTGACGTTTGTACAAAAAATGTCCCACTTTGGGCATTTGAAAAGGTGGCAACCCTAGAAGTATATGTTTAAAAAACACAAAAGTTAAAATATAGTTAAATTCAAATGTAATGCAAATATAATTAAAAGTACAAATCATAAGGTGTTTATACAAGTTTAGTGTTTGTTCTAACAATAATGTTAGTGATCAGAGTTGATAGTAGATGAGATTGAAGGGAGGTTTGAAAGAGACAACAGTGTAATTTAGGTGGGAAGGGAGTAGGAACAGTCCCAGTTTGAGGTAAGGTAAGAATGGAGTAGAGATTTGAAATTAAGTGCTTTTGAGTGTGGGGGATTCCGTAGTTTAGCTAAGGAGTGTGATAGAAGAAATTGGCCAGGAGGACATAGGGGTTTATAGATTTTAAGGAGGTTTTGGTTTTCAGATCTAAGAGTATGACTGGGTACGTAAGGGATTAAGACAGATGAAAGAGAGGGGCAGATGGAGGGTTGGAATATGTGTTTGTGAGCAGTGGTGAGTTGTATGAATTTCAGGTGATTAGGAAGCTCAAGCCAGTTTAGGGAGTGGAGGGAATGGCAGTGATGGGTGGAGTATTTCGACCCTGTAGCAAATTTACAGACTTTGTTATAGCAGACTTCTAGTTAGTTTGTTATTTAGGCTAAGCCGGAGATGAGTAAGTAGAGGGGCACCACACATAAGAGAGAAGAGCAGGTAGGAGGAGCCTAGAGTATGTCTGGTAAGTATGGTTAGATAGCGATTTTGTCTATACAGCAGACCTAGTTTTTGGTGGGGTATTTTAATATTATTTTGGATGTGGATATCGAATTTTAAATGTTCATCAATGGTGACTCTGAGTAGTTTGGTGTGAGGTACAGGTTCGATTAGAGTGTTGTAGTGGCTTTTTATTTTAAAGGTGCTTTTCTCTATGGTGAAATTTCTCAAAGGAGAGAATGTCATGATTTTTGTTTTGTTAGCATTGAGAGTGAGATGGTTGTTTATCATCCAAGTTTTAGTATTGGAGAACGTTGTTTGGGTTTTTTGAAGGAGTTCAGAGGGAGAGTTTGCTGTACAGATGATTGTGGAATCATCAGCACACTGGATCAGTGCAGGATTATCTATGGACTAATGAAAGTTATTTAATGAAAACATTGAAAAGTAAGGAGCCAAGAATAGAGCCTTGGGGGATGCCAGAGGGATTGTTGAGAAAGGATGAAGTGGAATTTTTACATTTAACTGCTTGTTGTCTATTGGTGAGATAGCTTGTAAATCAGGCTATGGAGGAAGGAAAGAAATTGAGTTAGGAAAGTTGAGATAAGAGTAGAGGATGTGAAACAGTGTCAAAGGCTTTAGAGAGATTTAAGTAAAGGGTAGATATGATTTTCCCAGAGTCACAAGCACAATTAACGGTGTCAAAGAAGGACAGAAGAGCAGTGGTAGTACTGTGGCCAGGCCTGAAACCATGTTGTGCTGCGAGTAAGAAGATGACTGTGTGTTAGTCATAGCAAGGAGTTGCTGATGAATGTACTTTTCGAGGATTTTAGAAAGAGGTGGGAGACTAGCTATAGGATGGAAGTTAGTAGTGTCTGTGTTACTGCCATCAGTAGAATCAAAAATATTGTCATGGCAGAGACACCGGAAGAACTCTGCCGCAAGTAGCAATAACAGGCATTGGGATGTATGAAGACAACTGCTAAAATTCTAGATTTATATAAATGAGTACATGCCCACATGCAACCATTCAGATGCTATCTAGGGGAAACAGGTGGAGAGACTGGAAGAATCAAGAAACATTATTAACTTTAAACAGTTTAAAAGACTCTTAAGCCCTCATGCACTACTGACCGTTCCAGCACCAAGACAGACTACAGATGGACACAGAAACTCACATGCACTTAAGTTTCATTGTAGTACAGAGAGAGAGGAATAGATCAGGCTAGAACAGAATACATTGCATGATAGGAATATACAGCCTACATTAACAAAAGACAAATAAAATAAAACTGTAGCTGAGCAGTCTAGCTCATACAGAGTTACCAACAAAATATACTTATTTACAGAGAAGTGGTAATGCGAATGGAACAGCTGCACCTCTACAGAGGCTAGTGCAGAACTTAATATCTCCAAAGCAAGCAAGAGAAAGGATGCATAGATATAACCTTTAGAAAGTTCTGCACTTCCAGCTGAAGTTAGGGAAGGTGCAAAACAGGAGACAAGGTACTGACTGAGCTATTAAATGCTATAGAATCTAGCAATGGCATGGCAAAGAAGACAGTAAGAGCTTAAATATGACTGACAAATCAGGATGTAGATAACAGCAAAGGGAGAAGGGCAGCATAAAAAAGGAAAAAAATTGGTTGGCTGAAAAAAGAAGGGAGACAGTTTATGCAAGATTGTTGTTGCCAAAACAATCGACTGTAACACAAGACATGGGTGGCAAATTATGACATGAACAGCAAATAAACAATAAAAGGATGGAAGGTGTGGATATAGAAAATAGCTTGATAAGTTGGGATAGGATAGGCAGGGAATGAAGGAGTAAGCTACCATATGTTAAGGTTATGGAGAAGATGTTTAGTCAAGGGTTGTACGAACAGGTGGGTAAATAGAACCTGATAAGAAAGAAAGAATATTGACAAGAAGATTAATCTAGACAGAAGGGAGAAATATGTATTATACAGTGATTAAGTATGAAGGAAAGAGCTAAGCAAAGATGAGCATAATTAGTAATTTAGGATTTAGTCAGATGAGGACATGGAAAAGGTTGCTGCCAGTAATTAATTAAAATGCACTTTGTATTTCCTCCCAGTGCTATCAAACTAAATGCAGACATCTCAACATACTGAAGCAGTTGCCTTGCTGTTTACTATTTCCAGGTAGTATATGACCAGCACAGCTCTTTATTTCTAAATATATCCATCCATCCATCCATCCATCCATCCATCCATCCATCCATCCATCCATCCATCCATCCATCCATCCATCCATCCATCCATCCATCCATCTACCCTTCCATCAATTTTTGTTGCAAACCATAGTGAAAATAATTTCATGCCTCTTCATCTCCCTATACTTTAAATAAAATCATCTACCTTTGAAGGACAGGTGCACATTAAACTTAAACTTTTCTTGTCCTAAAATGTATTTACCCCCCTACAAAATAAGCACTTTACATCTCTACATACAGAAATGGCACAAAATAGCCATGTATCTACTTTTGTAACATTTTTGTGCTATACATTTTCCTCAATTTGCATCATACTGAGTTTGCATGAAATCTTGCCATATTTTCTTTGGGAATTTGTCTCCCTGGCCTTTATATTATACTGATTATTACACTTTCAGATTTATGATCCAGGAACAGGATAGTCCATAATGGGAAATGTTTGTAACCCTTCCATATTTGCCTGGGGTAATAAGCTAATAACAGTTCTTTACATAAAAGCAATATAGAGTGAATAGGACTGCTGTAATCAAACTGAGTAGCAAATAACTGTACAGGTTTCAATAAGACAAATTAAAAGATGATTGCCTTGTGTTTCATTAATACTTGGTGTATTTTTCTGCTGTGTTCAAAAAGTGGAGTCCAATTTTGTCACAGAGAGGATCATACATATATATTTTCTAATACATGTAACCATTTAACTTTTTGTTTGCTTTTTGTGAACGGATACTTATTGTTTATCAAATCTGAGAACTACATGCATATTAGTATGAACATTTGCTGAGAAAGGCAGTCATCCACACACTAATGATGTAATTTGCAAGAAAATCATTTAATGAAATACACAATGATAACACTTTAGAGAATCAAACAACAGCGTATCTCTGCAGTGTACAGGGATGAAGACCTGACTATGACTCAGGTGACCTGAGCTGAAGTAGCAGCTAAGTTGCAGATTAGCTGTGGTGGTGGGAGTGAGAAATTAATGCCTTCTCACTGATTCTGAGAAGGTAGAGATATGGGCTGTCTGATGACTGCAGTAGATGTATCTAACATCAGCAAGGCACCCAGTACTCAGCATTGTGACTGAGCATATGTGCTCACCATGTCCAAAGTGATAATGGCAAGCTATATTGCATGTGTGCAGAAGCATGGATGCGCAAGCAGGAAGCATTGCAAGCCCCTGCTGTGACACTGCTATACAAATCAGCTCCTCAAGTAGGAAGCAATCAAGCCTCTGCTGTGACACTGCTATACAAATCAGCTCCCTGGGTGGGTGTTAGGTTAGTGGGAGCATTTCTGAGCTCCACCAAAAACAACAGAATGGTTATGGAGGCAGTAGGCAGTAAGCAATTCTCAAGCATGGTGTCATTGTGGTCTCCTTCTAAAATGAAGAAGCCTCAGTGCTATCACTGAAGCAAGACAAAGAGGCAACTGAGAAAGGGGTTTTCACAATCCCTGTAGCTTGACTGACAAACAAAAGTCTGGTGGTGCACATGTAGTTTTCATGCAGGCCTGGATAACAGCTCAATCTCTTTTCCTCTTGCCCATAGCTAATTGAATGGCTACTCCTGCCCTAGCAATGATGAGCAGAACAAAGTCTGACTGAAGGCACAGGAGTTTGTTTGGTCATCAGTAAGCAGATAGGCAAAAAGAATATTAAAGCACAAAGAAACTGCATTATCAGTGTGCAGTGTATATGTAGGCCATGACATTTATTTTATACACTTCTTCTTTCGGCTTTTCTTGTCCGCTCATGATTTGCAGTGGAGATTTTACAGTGTCGAGTTGCCAGCCCAGTGCCCAACCTTCCACAGAAGGCACACACTCACACCCAGGGCAAATTTAGAGTGTCCAATCCACCTACTGCATGTCTTTGGGATGTGGGAAGAAACCCATGTGACCACAGGGAGGACATGCAGACTCTGCACAGAAGGCATCCCAGCTGAGAATCGAACCGGAGAACCACTTGCTGTGAGGTGACAACGCTAACTGCTGCACCACTGTGGCTACCCACTTATTTCATACACTGAATATCTTATATTGTTGAATGGTAGTTGCAAAGTAATAAGCAGTGTTAAAAACACAATGTGACACATACCAACACTGCATTATTTATCATTAATTTATTTATTTTTCATTTTGCTTCTTTTTTAGTTTTAGCGTAGCAGTGAGTCAAGTTATATTAATTAAGGAAGAAAATGTTTTTAATATTTTGTGGTAAGTAACAAGAGATCAGAACAGATGTATTCACAATGAAGTTAGTAGCATTACATTTGTATTATATCATGTAAATGGACCTTGCCCCAAGCTAAGCTTAAGTATAACTATGGCAACGCAAGAAGTGATCTGAAATTTTACTAAATGCCCAAAGAGGCACATTTGTTGTTAATATGCATCAAGGTATGAAACATAACAGAAATGGGAGAAATGGACTTTTACCTAGTCTGATGTCTCTAAGTCGTGAAGCGACTTGTAAATAATAATTCTACTAATCTGCCTACATCCTTATCAGATGTCTAAAATGTGGTGCATCGGTTCTGTTTACCAAAAAAAAGAACAATAAATATAATTAAAATGTATATAACTTATAGAACAAGATGTTTCACATCAAAGATAAAGGAAGTATTGTTCTCAGTTCAGTTTTCCTTATTTGGATGTAATATGTAAGCAAAGTAGAAGAAAATGTCTGCCTTCTGATGGCTATTTTGTACTCCAGGCTGTAACATGGAAATATAGCAATAGGAAGTAAAAGATCCTTCTGTCACACTCATGCTGTCTTGCATGCATATAACAGAAACTGTAATTTCCAACAATAATTAAAAGACTTAAAAATAAGACATACATACTACACAATAAATTACATGTATGCATGTTGAATGGTAAACTAGAATAGCGTTTCAAGTCACATTTTTAAGCTACAAACAAATCTGAAACTTAGGTTACATAGGCCACTAGGTCTTATCTGTCTACTTATCAGTTAATCCTAAATGCAAAAAAACAAAGATAATGCTAATCACACCAAAATGGAGTCAACTGAAATAAGCTTAAAATTATTCAGAAGGCAGAAACCTATAACTGCAACGAACATCGACTGACGGTAAATGCAAAGGATATTAAGACACATAAGTCATATGTTAATTTATTTTGAAAATGATCATTTCACTGTATCAACTTACCTGTGCAAAACAGTTAAGAAGTACTTAATGTTTCATTTTCTTATATGTCATTCTGATTGAAAACATTTTTCTTAGTAAAATACTGAAGCGACAATACCATGGGAATGTAATTAAAGAAGAGATTTGTGAGTTATTTAAAAAAAAATCCCTGAAGCGCTCAGTCTGGTGTGTGGCTCCAATGGAGGAGGTAGAAAGTAATGTAATGTGCTGAATAGCTGGGAGGCTACAAATCAAAGGATGTGATACTGTTACCACCTTTCTATAAGGCATTGAGTGGACCCCACCTAGAGTGCAGCACACAGCTTATGTCTCCATAATGACTATAATGGAAATAGAGCTGCCCTTGAGGGTATGTAAGACAAAGCACACAGAAAAGCAGTCTACAGCTTAGAGATTTATGTCAAAGTGAGGTTGTGAGAATTAAGAATTTATTCATTGGAAAAGGGACAGCTGTTGGTGACCCTCAATGTAATTGTTGTTTTTTCTAGTTGTGGAGGAGACTTGTCAAAACTGACTGCAGCAATCCTTTTATGTAAGAGATAAGTTCAAAAACAAAGGTTAATAATGAACTTAAGAAATGATGAACCAATAAGGGATTTAGGAAGGGCAATGTTATTCTAAGGGAAACAATGTACAGTACCTATCTGATGCTGGTCAGAAGTAAATGACTTCTGACACTTTGCTGATTGCAGAAAACAGCTGACCTCATCCTTACTGAAAATGTGCTTCCACACTGTCAATCTTAAACTGTTTTCCTAGTATGGGTACAATGCTGGACATTGTCTAAAGTAGTCTATTTTTCTGAAAAGAGGTGTCAAGTGCAAATCTTGTTTTGGCTGACAGGATGCTGCCACCATCTAAACAGGGTGTTTAGAATGCAGGGAAGCTACAAAAAAAAAAAAAAAAAAAAAACTAGTGATGAAAGAAGGTCTCTTTATTTGTTGACTAGCACTTTTAATGTCCTTGATGAGTACTAGAAAAAATATTGTAATTTGTAAAGCAAATTGGTAGTACTCTTGTTTTACAGTTCTTTGAAAATACTCACAAAATGGAGAAGGATAGGCATGTTTTCCTCAAGGTATCAGGCTTTGAGGATATTATTATACACACACACAAACACACACACACACACACACACACACACACACACACATACACACACACACACACACACACACACACACACACACACACAGGAGTGCATACACACGTGCACATACAAGTGTGCACAAGCACATACACATGCACGCATACACATACACACACACGTGTGCACATACACATAAACACGCACATGCAAATGCACACACACACACGTGTGCACATACACATAAACACACACATACAAATGCACACACACACACACACACACACACACACACACACACACACACACACACACACACACACACACACAAATACAGGAGTGCATACACACATGCACATGCAAGTGTGCACAAGCACGTACACATGCACATACACATGCACGCACGGACACCCTCCCACACACACACACACACACACACACACACACACACGTGCACATACACATACACACGCACATACAAATGCACACACACACACACACACACACACACACACACACACACACACACACACACACAAGCGCACACACAGACACACGCACGCACACACATACATACACACACACACCATGCATTGCATATGTTTTTGTCTCATCAAATTAACTTTAACATACATGTCTAATTACTTTGACACAAATCATCATAGTTTTTCTCCCAGGGTCCGCTCTATAAATGGGCTTTGGCTATATCTGGATAACTCAGTTAACACAATACATACAGAAAGATTTCTTAAATCCTAAATCAGTGACATGCTGCTTAAGAATAACACTTTTCAAATAAGAATGAAACAATAATAGTGTGGTATACAGTTTCTCTTTGTGAGTATTGCTGAAATCTAATGCTGTTGTTAATGCATTCTGATAACTTCTGTTCATAATGCCATTTTTTTTCATTGCTGCATACTCATACCTAAAATCTTGCTAAAATGTTGCATAACAACCATGCACCACTTTCTTGATCTTATTTATTTTTTGATTTATTAAAATTGCACTGATGCCCTGCTTATACTACTGATGTTCTGATGCTCATCATATTCTGCTGGCATCATAGCTTTCATAGGGTCATAGGTTTATAGGTGAATCTAAGCTAACTCCCCTGAAGGGCCATTTTAAGACTAGCTGTATTATCCCATTAGGCATTCAAAATACTCTTAGCATGATCTCTATTCCTATACATCCCATTTGTTAATGAATTTTTCTAGGGTTAGATAACAGAGTACTGAAAGGGGAAACTATTGCAGGATAGGGCATTTAGGCACTGCCTCTGTCCATTAGTAGTACAAGGACAGTCCTTCTGTAAATTTCCTTATACCATCCATTGCTCTAAGTTATGTGTGAGTGGGGAAAGGGATGAGCTTTATTTTACATATTTCAGAGTAGTAGTATCCTCTGGGATATGTATCTATCCCTCCAAACCATTTTATTTACCTTGCAGAAGAGTGTACAGTCCCTGGAGCGGGTATTTCTAATACCATCTGACTTGTGAATTTGCAGTAGGTACATTATTATTGAGTCAGAAGCTTCCTCATAGGCCAGGCACATATACTCTCAATTGTTTATGATGTGGTCCATGTAGGTCATGTGGTTTGATCCCTGTATTCTACTTAGAAGGAACCTCTGTGTGCATTCTAGTTGTGACATGTGTCTATTTAAGTATATAGCAAAGGAGGCATTATAGTTAAATGTGGCTCTGATCAAGGCTGACTATAGTGGGACAATGACACATCTGGACCAAGATGCTATCCCGTTGCTTATAAGATGAGCCTTACAGAAGGATGTTCATCGAATGCTAGGTCATTTTCTTTGTATGTTCTCAAATCTGTAACTACTGGATCGAATCATGGGGGTATATCATCAGTCTGGTTGTCAATTTCCCAAAAGATACAATAATACACTTTTTGTCATTTAGCTTTAATCCATGACACTAACACCAGTTATTTGTTTGGAATAAACGTTCCTGGAGGATGTCAGAGTCTTTTGGTGATGCAGTGACTGTTTTCTGCTTGCAGACATCCACAGACTTGGTCTTCCAAAGGCCATCGACATTTGCTTGGACTTTTGAAAAGTTCATGACAAACAGGAATGGTCACAGCATGAAGCTTTGTGGGATTCTACTAGTGACTGGTCTTTTTGTGGAGGTAGCATCCCCTATCATGACTTCCTTTGTCCTGTCTGTAAGTCAATGGGTGGCATAGAGTTTATTCCTAATTTAATAAGCTTTTCTACAATGCCTAATGGGGTATTGTGACAAAAACTCTGGCCAAATGTAAGTAGGTGGTGTATACCATCTTGCCTTCTGTGACACCCATGCACTGGCCCAGTAATCAATTAGCCTCAATCCATATCACTAACACCAGTGAGGGGAGTCCACGTTGGGAGGATAACAAGTACACACACAGTAAAGTACAATTTCCCTCAAGAGCACACAGAGATCACAGTCAGTCTGTGGCTGGTTTCTCCCTTTCTCTTCAGATCCCCAATAAGACTCCCCACCAGTACAGCTATAGGGTTCAGATCTCAGACGAGTAGTCAAGCCAAAACCTCCAGTACCCTCTCTGACAACTAGTGCTTTGTGTCCCTGCACAAGTAGCTGACACACACACACTTTGAGATTTGATTTATATACAAACACACAAACATTCCTGGGGAAGGCTGGCACAGGTTCACTAACTATGCCCCCTTCTGCCCAGGCTATAAGATAGTAATCCACTGCCAGCAACTACCCTTATCAGCTACTATAAAGGTCCTTACCAAAGGGTGTCCAATTCTACTTTGCAATGTCACAGTTATCCAAATAGACCCAGGGTTAAAGCTATTTAGGAGAGCCCTATACAGTATCACCAAATACATGCAAGTGCTCTCAGAGCTTAAATTATCTCTACACAAAACAGCCACAGTTGAAAGGTTTAAAACATTTAATAATAAATAATAAAAACACAAGACAATATTTATGCATTCAACACAGTGACATTGGAGAGTTCAGAAATCACAGGAAATACTTTAAAACAGCATTGTAGGATAGTCTCACATAAATATAGAAAACAGCTAGACTAATTTGGCTATATTTCTATCTATCTCTAAGAGAAATCACTGTTCTAAATAAACTACTTACAGAGCAAAGCAAGTGCTGGTGAGTTGTTGTCAGCTTCAGAACAAAATGCTATTCTTTCTTTCTGATATAGCCCTTAAATTGATAATACACATTACTGCTCAGTCATTTCAGATTACATCATTCTTGACACCTCTGCTGAAGGTTCCCAGGCTCACAGAACTCAAAATTGTAACATTTCTTTTTCATCTGCACCTGCCAGGAAGCCACAACAATAAAAGACACGTTACATGTGAAACTTAGTAATTATCTATGTTTTAGGACAATAGAAAGAATTTCCTAGCCCAGACATCCTCTCTCTAAGTTTGACACCATACATAGTTGTAACATTCTTTATTTATCAGCTTTTTTCCAGCAGGGTGCACTGTGTTTACATTTCTGAAGCTCAACACATAACACAGTTTTCTTTACATTTGTGAAACAAGCTTTTGGCTCATATTAATATTTACAATGACATAGAATTATTTACAAATTTCTATCTAGCTAGGGTGGTAGCCTTCACACCTTCATCTATTGGTTCTGTGACTCTTTCAAAAAAGTCTACTGGATTAATTAAGCATGAAATGCCTTTGATGAAACCAAACTGTGATGGGTTCAGGGTTAGGTGGTTTCCTTTGTCATACTGATTCTTTCCATGATCTGTCTTTCCATGACTTTACATATGCGGCTGGTCAGACTTATGGGTGTGTAGCTACCTGGGTGGGTGGGTGGCCCTCCTTTGTGCAAGGGTATGATTGTTGGTGTCCCCCATTCACTTGGTACAAAGCCTGTTTGAAAACTGAGGTTGAATAGATAAATCATGTTTCATGCTATTCAGAATAACCCAGTACCCACAGATTTAACATTTTTGACTTTAGCGAGAGCTTCTAGGACTTGGTCCTGTGTGACTGTGCGATAGTTGTGGGAATGTTGGTTTCTGATATTTCTTGTGAGATACTTGAGGTTGAGGGGGTGAAGCTGGAGCTGAATTTATTGGCCAATAGGTCTGTTATATGTTACGCTTTGGTTCATGTCATGTTAGTCACAATCAGTATACAAACAAACTCTGTTTACTGCTACTCTAGACTGTGCAGTCTCTCTGAGGATTGCATTTTTTAAATTACTCTTCCATCTTCACTGCTAATGGACTACTTGCCCTCTAGCCTCTAGTTGCTGCATTAAGTGTTAACTGTAATTATCCTGGTGTATGCCTGTTCACAAAAGCACTGCCATGATGTTTATCTTTCAGCACACAAAGTGAGATTCATGTGCATAGTTATCTGTATAATGCTATTGCCAAAAAGGACTTAGTATCTTCTATCAGTGATCACGCATAGCTCACTGCAAGTTATTTCACTACCTAATTGTGCTGTTTGGTGCATACCTCTTACAGAGAATTAATTGTCTTTGTGCCCAGTTCCTTTAAATAGTTGCTGTATGCCTGCAATGTTGTAATAACTGACATTCAATGTGCTATACATATGTTAGCATCAAGCATTGCTTTGTAATATTTATGAAATGTAATGTAAGGCACTAGCAGAACAGCATTTGTGTTTAATTAATGCTAATAACAGCTAATTGTCATTGTGACTGACTGATTTTGAACTGATAATGAGGACCTGATTTATTCTAATACCCTTCAAACATGCAGTATTATACTTACTCTAATAGTACGCATAGCCAAGTAAAGATTTTAAGAACAGGGTACCTTAAACTCTGGCAGAGAAATGTTCATACTCAAAACAGGTTAATTAGTGTTAGTGATAGAAGGTTGTAAGAAGTCACAACACAAATTGTGAACAGTTTTACTATGAACAGCTCTGTCAGGTATTATTCTTGAAATACATTTGTGTTTTGCCTGATTTATTCTAATGTTCTGCTGACATTGGCAAATTGTTTATCACATGCACCCTGCCTGTAATATTACAGGAAAGGTCAGACATACACCAGCTCAAGCAATAGCTCAATGTTATATACTTTATTAATGCAATCATTGAACATCCCATGTTAGTTTACATTCTACCCTAAACCTTATGACTACTTTTTTGCAGTGTACCAGTGTAGCAATTACAAGGATTTACTCTTTTAGGGTTTGCATGCAGACTTAGACTGTTTTTAAATGAACCTGGATTTGGACATTAGCGTTAAATGTATATTGAGAAAAACAGTTATATTTGGAATGAATATCTACACTACCCTATGCTTGTGCTATCCTAATTACAATTAATAAGCTAATAAATGTAATTATATGGAAATGGTACTGATTTTCTAATGCTTATTATTACATGGCTATGGATCTCTGAACCCACTTCCTGTACTGATGTTTTTTACCTGCTGGAGTTATTTCAGGGACTAAAATGGACATGCAAGCTACCTATATTTCCCTCTAACTGACATATTATTTCAGTTACCTGTTCAGTCTTTTCAGCTTTTCTTCAATGTTTGCTAAAAATAAAATATTTTACCCTTTGCAGCCACCTCCTCCTGTTTTGAACCCCTGACCTCACCATCAAATAATACACAGAGAACTATATCCAAAATGACCCATACCTGTCAAGCAATTAAAGAGAATCCAAGCTTCACAGCATTTCCTGACAGGACCACCTGAAAACACTCTTTAGAATTATGTATGTGCATTCCCTATAATGTTGAATTGTACCCAACATTTTGTATCTACAAACTAAGTTGTAGCAAATTAATAGGGAAATGCAAACCTCTGCAAACTGAAAGTTTAAATTAGTGGTGAATGCAGTGTAGTTGAAGACATCTTCAGCTTTATTAGGAAACAAGACACTCTACCCCAACTTGTGCTTAAGTAAAATGTAATACACAAAACACTATTACTTCTGATGCTACTACTATCTTTTCCTTCCAACAAAGTAAGAGTAACTTTAATTTGACAGTCTTCTCCTCTATCCCCCCAACTGCCTGTCTTCTCTCCCATAAGTGCTTTACCTATAAACTTTCCTCAGATATGTTCTGCTTAAGCTCTTGTGTTGTCTCCTGCATGCTCATACAATTCTCCTGTTTTACTTTCTCTGCAGTGTAAACCTGCAAGTCTGCATTTCTGTACTGCCATATGTGACTTCACACAAGCTCACGTTCTCCTGCTGTCTCTGCATCTTTACATGTACAGCCTACTCTGATCACCCTCACAGTTCTTAGGCTCACTTTGCTCCCTTACACTACCCCAATTCTCCCCCACCCCCACCATTAGATGCGTATGTAATAACCAACCCCTCCCACAACCACATTACAATCAATAACATTGCAACAACTTCCCAGTGGCTCTTATCCCATTTCCATTCTTATTACTATCAAATCACCTATTCACCATGACCACACACTTCCACCTCACCCACAACACTCTCCATACAACACATACTCGCTCATTTCCATTCCCTAACTCCTAAAGCAACATTCTTCTCTTCTTCATACGTTTCACACTGCTAAAAATCATACTTATTTATGCCACATCCTACCATGCTCTATCAACTACCTCTAGCAATGTAACTGGAATGCTCTAAAAAACTACCTATGGATGATGCTGTCTACCACTTCAGTAAAACATTCCTTAAAGGACAACAACAGGATTCTATTATTAAATTATCAACTTCTCTGTCCATTTTATAGGTTCATAGGTTCCTACTAGGCTAATGACCACAAGAGTCTTTTTAAGCCTAGCCATGTACCCAAATCACTGACAAGTTCTATTAACTTGATAAGTGTAAGCATGGGCCTGGGAGATGAACCATTTATAGATTACCTGTGCACATTAGAGACATAGGTGCCAAAGCAGGGATGAATTTCCAGTTTCTCAACCAGTTGTCCAAGTTGCACCTGAATTGGGTTACGGAGGAACTCTGCTTCATATAGATGACAAGCCTGTTCCATAGATAGGGTAGTCTCCGGGATACATACCTATCTCTCCAGCAGGTACTATTTATATCACAGTCAAGGTTTAAGTCTTTAGAATGGGTAATTCTGGTGCTGTTTGTTTTGTGGATGTGCAGTAGGTCCATCAGAGTGGTGTCTGACTATGCCCTGTATGCCAGGCATAGATCTCCCATCAAAAGCCTGTAGGAGACATAATACAGGGATAGGGCCTTGAGGCAGTCTGCATAGGACATTTTACTTATGCCTTGTATTCTTTTAGTGAGAAACCTCTGTGGACATTCCAGTTGTTGGATTGCTATCTATATGTGTCCCTATGTCCCTGAATACTGGGTCAACTTTACAGGGTGTGTTGTCAATATGGTGGCCACCAAGGGTGGATGACTTCCCAAAGGATACCATTATGCATTTCTTGGCATTTAGTTTTAGTCCATAGACTACCTATTTGTTAACTCTGACTACTCCACTCACCGTCTTAGTCTTTATAATTTCAGCCAAATCATTACCTCTTCTACAAAAATTGACAAACACAATAACAGACAGTCAACTCTAGACTAGTTCTTAATCTCTCTACCCTCCAAAATAACCACTACTGCCTGTCTGCCAAACACCATTAGTGATCATCTCTGCACTTTGGCCATCAGACAAACCACTCAAGTCCCCAGGCATGCTGTCTTTAAATGAGTGCATACATTTACCAGTTTCAATAAAGATAACTTCATCAACTACCTCCAGCAAAGTAACTGGAATGCTCTAAAAACCTACCCATGGATGATGTTGTTAACCACCTCAGTAAAATATTCCTTACTGAATTAGTTCCTCTTTGAACATAAAAAGTAACTCCACCCCACAAAAGTAACTAGACAGCTCATGCCAAACAGAAACAAGGCCTGGAAAGCAGGGAATTAAGATAAAGCACAACAAAAGTGGCACATCTTTAATCTGTAAGCAAAATATCAGATCAGACAAAAAAATGACTTTATAAACTATTATATGGCATCAGGTGAAACCTTTGATGGTGTTGAAGAAAACGGTCATTGATATTTGAACTGTAAGTTGCACATCCTGAGAGATATTAAGTGTTATTTCTATTCATAATGATACAATTATGCATATGTTTTCATGTTTCTGCATATATTTCAATAAGCATGCACTCAGGGAAGATGTTCTAGCTATCATGTGAAAGCTTTGTCTGGTTAACAAAAGTGTTACAGCAATTTATGTCTAGGTTGTAGTTTCCAAGATATGATAAATTATTTGTTAAAGTTTAGCAAGAAATGGGCCAAATTCCATAAAGTTCACAGAATTGAGTGCATTACACCAGTATCACGGCAAAATTGAGGATAACAGTGTAATACGTTAGCATGCCATAGTGAACTTAGAATTTATCGGAGCACATTGGAATATCTCAGTAGTAACAGTGCACTGTATAGCACTCACAGCTTGTCCATAAGTATTGAAAAGTCAGTCGGGCAGATTCAATAAACCCTACATGATCTGCTAAGACCGTGCGCATGTTGCACCACAACACACATGCCATAGCCACTGTTTTGTATTCAGTAAGTGGCTTTACATGGTGTGTTGAGTTGCACAATCAGGGTAAACACTGTGGCATGCTAATTACAGCATAAGCAGGCATAAGCAGCTGAATTGTATGCTAACCAACCAATCCAAAATGGGGGAGCTATTCAACAAGTTATAAAGCAACTACATAGACTCAGGGCTGGTTTTCCCAGCAAATTCTAAAACCTATTGGAATACAGCCAAAGAAAGGAGCCTACATGGAAAGAATGTTAGGGGCTGCTTTTGCTACAAGGTAGTATTTCAGTATTACCCACTGGAGAAACCAAAGCAGTCACGATATTCAAATATAAAAAGGAATTATGTGGTTGTAACATATTACAGTCATAAGTAAAGCAAGGTTGGATGCAATACATGTTGAATACTGAAATGGAACTTGTATCCTCCACCCTCAAAACAAATGGCAAATGACACATTTTGCTAACAAACCATCAGTGAACTGCTAAAAGTGCTACCAAATAAACTGTCCCCAAAACATGTGTACACATTTACAACAGAATATTCCATTTTATGCAATTGCCAGTCACATCAACCTGTGACCAGCACTCCCCTAGAGGTGTCTAAGGGCCATCCTAAAAGGCTAACACCCCTCTGTCATTGACAATATAGGACATTTACATTTCACTGAAATAACAAATAAAAGAGTGTAAAGAGAAAAAAAAACAGTTGAAGCATTAGCCCTTGTGATGAAAGTTAATAAGGCTACGCATCTGAGAAAGTAACATTCTTGATAAACATTGCCTATGCCATCAGTAAACTTCTAAAAAGTGCAAGTAATATCTTCTTTTGTGTTATACACATAAACAAGTCTTCTCACCCTCAGGTTTACTAGCTACACAGTTCCCTTTTTATAATGTAGATTAAGGGCTGTGAGCACAGTGAAGATGCAAATTAGGTGTGTACCCATTAGAACTGCTGAATCCCAAATACTTGGCTCAGTGTATCAGATGTAAATATAACAAATAAAATGAGCTACCAAGGCAGTATTTGGGTGAAACACAAGTTTATTTAAATATTGTTAAAGTAAAACCAACTAAGCACTTTTGCCAAGAAACATGAATTGGCTTCATCAGAGTCATTCAATTATGATGTAACTTCCTTGATACACTCAAATTACTTAATCAATTATTCATGATTTTGCTTGCATCAATGAAATTACCCTGACTAAAGTTAAAGGCATAATTCCCCTGAATATGTAGTATATAAAAAACATGCTGTAAACCACAATAGTCAATACATTCAAAATAAAAATATTAGTGCTGATACAAATAATGAAAATAAAAGCATAAAACATTGTTAAAAATAGACTTAAAATGCAGAACATAATTGGTCTGTTAGTTGCAGTCAGATAAGTGTAAATGGATGCTTTCTAGGCACTGCACAAATGTGCTAAGCGGCGTTGCACAACAGTTAATACACAGAAGTTAAGAATGAATAGGGAATTGTGAAACTGTTATTTAACAATAACTGTGGCAGCAGGTGTAAGTGTAGGGATGTAATAGAGATGGTCCTGGGTTATAATACAGGAAGTGCAAAACATTTTTACTGTTGTGACAGTTCAGTTTATAGTAATGAATAGGAAAATATCCAAGTGTTATTTCAATATTTCTGTGGCAACAGGTGTAAATGTAGGGCTGCCATACACATGGTCCTGGGATCTAATACAGGAAATTCCAGAAACTTTTACTGTTGCTCCATTTCATATTATATTAAATAGCACTTTTAACAATTTATACATCATTAAAAATATTGGAGCTGATATGATTATATGTATGAGGGTTAAGACACCCTTATCATGTTTTGAAGGTTCAGATTTTAGACTGAGGGTATACTGTCTACTACGATTCTTCAAGTATAATTCTGCTATCTGGACTTGGATGGCCTTCACACTTAAATAAGACACATACACAAATAAATGTATATACATGGACTTTATCAGGTTACACACATAAGGTTAACACCTCAATATGTCATCTGTATTTATAAATGATTCATGACTATGTCTGAGAAGCCCTTCCGCTGTGGCAAATATAGAAAATCACTGATGTGGAAAAAATGTTTTGTCCCTTATGCATAGGTTTGAATCCCACACTGTAAAAATCAATTTTAGCAGTATATAAAGCCAAATAAACATGTGTCAGGTCATGAAATTTATGCCACCAGTGCATGTCTGAAAAGCTAAATCACCTAACAGTTACAGCAGCAGACACCCCTCAAACCTATGTTAAGTGTCAGAATAACCTTCCAGTTTCAGAAATTGTTTTCCTTTATTATTGGCGCTGTTGCTCTCCACTTAACATGGAGCAAACAAGGTTGGCATCGTTGCCTGGGTTTGTACACTACCAGCAAATACGATAACAGGAAATGGTGGGAAATCATATTTGCTAGACATATCTGGTGTTAGAGGAGAAGGTACCCAATTTAGGGGACAGATCTGGGGTGTTCAGGAGACTAGAATATTTACTGGCATCCTTGAAAAGTGCCACAGCCAAAGGCTTCTGCAGGGGGACTCTTCTGGCTCCCAGTACAAGTCTGAGTCTTGAAATAGTCTGGCCAAGGCTGTGTCCAGTGCAACTGGCATCCCACATACTGGAGAACAGTGCAGGCATCACTTCAATGACAAAGGAGCAAGAGAGATACATTCAACCAGTGTTCAGATGGGTTTTGAACTAGCAACATCCCACAGTTGTGTAAGTATACTAATAAAGATAATTTGTAATACATAGAATGCTAAATATAGGCAGGACTGGGTTGTATGATGCTCGTTTCTTCTTTTCTTTGTCTTCACAGTTAATTCTGAAATAACTGCAAATAGACAGGCCCATGCTGATCATCTAGAGAGACTGAGGGAAGAAAGTATTATGTTTGCGGCATGAGAGAAGTATTATTGTAGCTTTAAAATTTAAATAAAATGTTTTTCTTTTCTTTACAGTAGTACCAAAGTAAACATGCATATTCTAACTGTGAAAGCAAGTATGCATGCATCAGTCTGTAGCAAAAACCAACTTTATGAGTCATATGTAAGACTATAGTCAGAGGTTGTGGGTTCAATTACCACAAGTGACAACTATACAATAATGCAATTCTTTAATAATATTTCATAAATTAAATTCTACATGGGTGGCATACATGACCTGCTGCTAACTGTAATATGTACAGTTGGACTATGCATATGTGCAATATCTGCACATTGTAAGGATTACTTAGAGCAACCTGTAATTATAACTTGTAGTTGTTAATGCATTGCATGTCAAATATGATGGTACTAATTTTATCTGTTTTTCTCTCACCCCCAACCCATAACTCTTTTTTTTTTTTATTTTCTATTATGTATCATCAAAATGTCTCCATGCCATCCATCTGTAACAAACCATGAAATGCTTCACAGCACACCGCAGTCGGCTAGCCCCAGTGGCTAAGCCTGCCCCTGCTCCACCAGCTCCGGCATTGACACTCAGCATATCTGGGCCCCAACCTGGCAGTACTGCCGCTTCTGCCCCTTTGCTACCTGCGCCCTCGGCTAGCACTACCCCAGTAGCTGGTGCTGTGGTACTCTGTTAGAGTACTGGTGGAGGTGGGGATTTCATCACCCGCCAGGAGATGCCAGGGTTGGTATTTTGTGGCATGCACTGGACCATTGGTGTATGCCTACACTGGATAAAGAGACTGCTCTCCATCATGGTCTGTAGGATCAGAAGACATCAAGCACTCCAGCAGCCAGAGGAGTAAGGAAATGTTGATGACATTTCTGTGGGAGAGGACTAGATTCTCACTGTCCCCACATTTGACAGGTATAGGCTTGCATTACCCCTCCCTCACCTCAATCATGGTGTCCTCAAAACTTTTGTGTCCCTCACCATCCTTGTACCTTGTCTTGTTTGTTCTGTTTGTTTGCATTTGCTTCCTCACCTACCCAACTTACCTGACCCAGAAATCTCAACGTACCTTCCCAAGCATTTCTCTTTTACTGAAATTAAAAAAGCACCTGCCCCACAAAAAAAAGTATCTATCTATCTATCTATCTATGTATCTATGTATCTATCTGTCTATCTATCTATCTATCTATCTATCTTTCTATCTATATGTGTGTGTGTGTGTGTGTGTGTGTGTGTGTGTGTGTGTGTGTGTGTGTGTGTGTGTGTGTGTGTATATATATATATATATATATATATATATATATATATATATATATATATATATATATAGTCCCATATGTAGTTCTCCATTTTGCATGCATGTATTCTTAGCATACTTGATTTGGTCCATTTGGCTATACAACATGAGTGCATTGTTGCCACTCCTCTTTGTGGAGGCGACAGTTTGAATTCAGCTAATATTCTGTACGTACACAAAAATCCAAGTCTAGAAACTCAGTATCCGCAATAAACCAATGTCTGAATAAAATTTATTTAACGCTTTCATCAAAGCATATAACATTTGACTTCATTAGAATATAAAACACTTAAAACAATACCATTTAAATACATAACTTAAAACAAACACGACTTTTTCGACCAATGAAAACTCAATACTAATAAAACCATAATCCAAATATGTAAAACATGTGAACAAATTAAATAATAAACAAACATTTTTTCAGTACTAACCACTGAACAACTTTTCAAAAATTTGAAGAAAAATGCCTAAAAACATTTGAACAACAGTAAAAATTTGTTACATATTTATACAACATTTATACAATATAAGACCGAAGCCTCAAAAGGCTTCCAATACTAATAGCATCATTAAGACCAGGGAAAACTAAACCATTGAATCTAACTTGCCAACATAATTCTTTAAAGTCAAGCAAGTCTTCCCATGGTCCACCTCTAACATTAGTGCTTACCCCTTCAATCACTATAAATCTAAATTCATGATCTGGATTTTTTGCACGTGTTTGAATAATGCATTAATGGTGTTGGAATTACTTAAATTAATCACATATTAGTAAATCCTTTCTTTCAGTTTTCTTTTTCCCCCATATATATAATATCTGCTACATTTTGTGCATAAAGCTAAATATACTACACTCTTCAAGTTACAAGAAAATCTCCCATTGGGCCAAATGAATACATTATTAAGCCTTACTTTTTCTATGTTCATCACGAACTTGCACTGAGTACAGAGCCCACATATTTTGGTCCCCCTGAATCCAGTGTGTGGTTCCCCTTGTCCATCCTTTCCATCAAATTCTTAAAGGTCATGCCTCATTTGAAGACAATGTTAAGTTTTACTCCTAATCTTTCCAAAATAGTGTCTTGTCCATAAAACATCTGCCAGTTCTTTAATAAAATATCATAAATATTATGATGGTCTTCAGAAAATTTGGTAATGAATGAACAAGTATGTTCTCTCCTATATTCTTGTTGTCCATCACTTGTACCCATGTCCAATCTAGGCCTACGTGTACCCATTAAAGGTATAATATTCCCATTCTCCCTTCTGGTCTTAACTTCCAGAAACATCTTGTCTACAATTTCTATGGAGTAATCTCTTGCCCTGAACATGTCAATTAAAACAGTGCATTGTAATAATAAATCCATATCAATGCTAACCATCTGTGCAAGCCTAAAGAACTGGCCTTTTATTATACTTCTTTTAACATGCTCAAGATGACTGCTCTGATAATGAAGCAGACTGTTGCTATAAGTAGGTTTCCTAAATAAATTGCTCTCAAACAATTTTTAATTACGATCCTTACTGATTTTGACATCTAAATAAGTGATCCTGCTGGCTATGGATAGGAAAATCGCAAAAATTCAGTACTATTATTGATATAGGTCAAAAAGTTGTCAAGGTCCTGCTATTCCCACACCAAAGGAAAAATAAATCATCTATATAACATAAATAAACTTTCCAGCATGCTTATAAGGGGAAGTGAAAATAAACTTCCTTTCCCACATAATCATGATGATAGTGGCAAAAATGGGGGCACAAATTGCCCCCATTGCAACCCCAGTTTTCTGTAAAAAAAAAATGATCTTAAAAAAAAAAAAAAAATTTTTTTTAATAATTTCCATAAATGTCACTAATACACCAACTTGTTCATTACTAAATTGCTTAGTATCAAACAAAAACTCTTCAAACCACTCCAATCCCAAAGTGTCTGGTATTACATTAAATACATTAGCAACATCGACTGTTAAGAAATAAATTCCATCTACATATTCAACATTGTTAATTTTTTCCAAAAAGTGCCAAGAGTCAACACAAATATGTTTTTCAGCTTTAGGAATATCTTTAAGCACAATGTCAATGTATTTCCCTAAACAATGAATTTTAGAGCCCCTTGCACCAACAATAGGTCTCATTGAGAGGTTACTGAGGTCCTTGGTCCTTATGAGAGAAAAATTGCCATGGATTCAAAGGACAATCATAAGGCCTTTTTCAGCTATGTTAGGAACCTGGGTGGAAACTCCCAGATATGCTCAGAATTAGTCCAAAATGATACAAAAATCACTGAACCCACAGACATTGCCAACATACTGGCAGACAGGTTCAGTGCAAACTTCACCCCGCGCGGCCCCCCTAAAGGAGAGATAACTATCCCAGCCGAGTGTAGCCTCCCGGACATCTCAAATGCGCAGGTGAAAGCTGCACTCTCTAAAGCTAAAAACACAGCATCAATGGGACCGGATGGTGTCCCCGGCTGTGTGCTACATGAGCTAAATGAGGAATTAAACCCGCACATAAGGCAGCTGTTTAATCTCAGCCTTACCACAGGATACGTGCCCAAGGAGTGGCGTACGGCAACTGTAGTCCCACTCCACAAAGGCGGCGCCTCTACGGACCCTGGTAATTACCGCCCCCTAAGCTTAACAAGTCTAGTCTGCAAAGCTATGGAGAGGATCATAATGGAGCTCATAAACAAAGATATAGGGGACTTGCAGTCATTGGACCCGACCCAGTTTGGCTTTGTCAAGGGAAGATCATGCCTTTTGAACTTGGTTGACTTCTTCGAAACAGTCACCAAGGCCATTGATGAGGGAAAGGCAGTCCATACAGCCTACCTTGACCTTGCAAAGGCTTTCGACACAATACCCCACTCAGGTATTGTAGAAAAACTTACCAGCTTAAATGTAAACCCATATGTCACAAGATGGGTTGCAGACTGGCTTAAGGACAGAACCCACAGGGTTAGAGTTGCTGGCGCTGTGTCAGACTCCAAGCCGGTCACAAGTGGTGTCCCACAGGGCTCGGTCCTTGGCCCACAATTGTTTGGCATCTACTTCTCAGAAGTACAGGCCAACATAGGAGGACTTTGGCTGACAAAGTTTGCAGACGACTGCAAACTGGGCGCCATAGTGGAAAGTGCATCAGACACGGATATCCTTCAGAAGGGACTCACGGAAACAGATAGCTGGTGCCAGAGCCATGGCCTGAAGTTAAACGCCAAAAAATGTATAGTCATACCCTTCGGGAAAATCAAGGTAACCCCAAGCTACCATATAGGTGGCAATCCACTAAGCACAGAAGAGGTTATCAGGGACCTGGGGACCCAGGTTGACAGTGGCCTTTCTTTTGACACTCACATTGCTAAAGTGGTTAGAAAGACCTTCTACATTGCCCACCTGATCATGAAGGGATTCACATCCAGATCTAGTGAGGTTATTGTTCCCCTGTACTCTTCACTTATCAGACCAATGATCGAGTACAATGCCCCATTCGGGATGTATCTCACCTGACATCTGCAGCAATTGGAGAGACCCCAAAAGTTCCTCACCAAAAGGATAAAGGGACTCCAAAATCTGTCATATGCTGCCAGATTTAAGAAACTCCAGCTCTATTCAGTCGCATACTATCTGCTCAGAGGTGACATGTGCCTGACATACAAGGCCATGTCCAACCCGGAATTAATGGACATGCTCCACCTCAAAAAATCCAAATCCACCAAAACCACTAGAGCAAGCGATTTAAACCTTAGCACAGATATAAATAGGACGTGCTGGAGGGATAGATTTATCACTCAGAGACTCCCTATGCTGTGGAATAAAATCCCGGTCCATGTGAGGCAGAGCACCTTGCTGACTCTGTTCAAGAGAAATCTAGACCTGTGGATGGGAGATCGTAGGTTTACCCCGGGAATCATCTCTGTGTCACTGCTGGACAGAGGCACAACAAACTAATGGGCACAGTATTTTTTCATATAAGGGGTGGCGTAAGCCACAAAAATTTGGGCTAGGCTTATAAATGCCTTAGGGCAGATAGCCTAGTATAAACCTATGAACCTATGTATCTTTGGAATTTCGAAGATACTTGGTACCTTGGGGTATCTGGTGGTCAAATACTCAGCTAGATAAACTTCTATTTCCCCTTGATCATCCATATCCTTAAGCATCAAATCTATTCTTTGATGGGAAATATTGACCATGTGAAAAGAAACTTCATGATATACACTTCACAAACATTCTATTAGAACAATCTTGTCTGGTTATCACCACTACCCCCCCCCCCCCTTATCAGGCTTCATAACCCCAAGGTTTTGTAATTACAAAGTCTGAATAACAAAGCTCTTTCATGTTTAGATAAATTGTTTGAACTGACATTAGAGTTGGATTTCAAAAGTGCTCTTAAATCAAACTCGCACATTTTTTCAAATAACAATAAACAGTTAACAAGAGGCCGATTGAAAATACTTTTTTTTCTTAAAGCATTTGTATTGTTTTCCATGGCATTATTGTTGAACAATAATGTGAAATTAAGTTTATGTACAAATAATTTTAAATCTAATATAAGGTCCGTAATAATAGAATGTTCATCCATAACAAAATTTAAACCTTTAATAAGCAAATTAGCTACATTTACATCTAATGATGTGGGTGAAACGTTATAAAATTGAAATCACCTTTAGAATTATAAATACAAACTGGATAGTCTGAGGGAAATTCCATTTCAACACCACCAATAAATCAAGACCAAAATGCTAATTCCACCTCTGGCATTGTCTCCTCATACCCTGATACTACTGTTGAAAGTTCATACCTCGTGGATTCTGTTGAGGCCTCTAATTCCCTTGACGTTGTTGGTTGCGTATTCTCTCTGACCTCCGGGGGAAGTCCTGTTCCAAAGGAACCTGGTTATCTGGAAGTTTGCTGCCCTCTATTACAGCTGAACTGTTATTGCTATTAACAGAGCCTGCTGCATGAAACAAACCATTAGAAGGTGGTTTAGGGTAGGCAGTCCCTGAGGCATAGGCTTTGATGCATCTATTTAACTTGTTCTCTTTCCTTCCTTTAATCTCTCCAGCCAGTTTATCAATCTTGTCAAGCACTCCCCGATAGGAAGAAAAAGAGTGTTCAAATAATAAATTGTTATGTAATACCTTGTCCAAATCCAGAAGTTCACAGTGCAACACATCTATATTAATTTGATTATGTTTGATCAAAAATTCCATACGTTTGAACCCTTGCTGGTCAATGAGCTCTTTAAACAAAGCAGAGTTACCAATTAATCCTGTATGATACTTCCAGTTCATAGGTTGGCCTATGCAAGCCTAGCCATAAAAATTCCCTGGATATTTCTTCCCACAATATTTACTTCTCTCGACCCCTGTCTAGCAGGGCGACTGACATGATCCCCGGGGTGAATTTCCTATCTCCCATCCAATCACCAAGATTCCTTTTGAAGAGGACCAATGAGGCGTTCTGCTTGACATGTATGGCCAGACTATTCCAGAGTATTGGGAGTCTCTGGGTCAGGAACCTATCCCTCCAGCATGTTTTGTTCATTGTGATGACAAAATTTAGATCCCTGGAGCTTGTGGCTCTGAGGGATTTCTTTAAGTGGAGCATGTCCAACAGCTCAGGGTTTGACATGACCTTGTATGTTAAGCAGAGTTCGCCTCTGAGTAGACGATATGCCACAGAGTATAGCTGGAGTTTTTTTAGACGGTCAACATATGGCATCTGCTTTAGGCCTGTTATTCTTTTAGTGAGATATTTCTGTGGCCTTTCCAGCTGTTGCAGATGTCTTCTGAGGTACATACCAAACGGGGCATTATACCCTATAATGGGTCTAATGAGGGATGAGTACAGTGGGACAATGACCTCCTTTTTTCTGGATGAAAAGCCCTTAGTGATGAGGTGTGCCACATAGAAGGATTTCATGACTGTTGTGGTGATGTGGTTATCGAAAGTGAGACCACTGTCCACCTGTGTCCCTAAATCTCTCATCACACTTTTGATGTTTAGTGTCCTGCCACCTATGTGGTAATTCATGGGTACATGTTTTTTTCCAAAGGGGATAACTATACATTTCTTAGCATTAAGCTTGAGCCCATAGCTCTGGCACCAGGCATCGGTTTCTGTAAGGCCCTTTTGTAGAATATCCACATAATTTGGGGATTCAATAATGGCTCCCAGTTTGCAGTCATCTGCAAACTTTGTTAGCCAGAGTCCCTTAGTGTTGGCCTGTACTTCAGAGAAGTAGATGCCAAACAAGAGTGGTCCCAGGACTGAACCCTGAAGTACTCCACTTGTCACTTGTCTGGAGCTGGATTTGGAGTCAGCTACTTTTACAGTCTGGGTTCTGTCAGTAAGCCAGTTGGCAAGCCATCGAGTGATGTAGGGATTTATGCCCAGCTTAGTAAATTTATCTATGATTCCAGAGTGGGGGATGGTGTCGAAGGCCTTGGCTAGGTCCACATAGGCTGTGTGGACTGTCTTACCTTCATCCACAGCTCTGGAGACTGATGTGAAGAAGTCAATCAGATTCAGGAGACAAGATCGGCCCTTCACAAACCCAAACTGGGTGGGGTTCAGTGTTTGAAGGTTGCCAATGTCCCTGTTTATAAGTTCCATGATAATGTGTTCCATGCCCTTGCAGATTAGGCTTGTCAGACTGATGGGATGTTAGTTCCTGGGATCCAAGGCAGATCCTCCCTTGTGCAGTGGGATAACTGTAGCTGTGCGCCACTCAGTGGGCACAAAGCCTGAGGTGAGGCTATGATTAAACATGACACTTATGTGAGGTGCCAGTTCATTTTGTAGTTCATGTAGTACATGATGTCATCTGGTCCCATGGATGCTGTATTCTTAGCTTTGGAGAGTGCAGTTTCTACCTGTGTGGCTGTGATTACCGGAATTTGGCAATTTTTTGGTATTGAGATGGGCCCTTTAGGGGGTGAGTGGGGGGTGAAGTTGGCACTAAATCGATCTGCCAGAATATTGGCAATATCCTTGGGATAAGTATATTTAATGTCATTCTGTTGTAGCTCAGAGCAGATCTGAGCATTGCCATTTAGATTCTTGACATAACTATAGAATGCCTTGTGGTTGTCTTTGGAATCTTTGGCAATTTTATTTTCATAACTAGATTTTGAGGATTTTATGAGGGATCTCAGCTTCTTACTGAGGCTGGTGAGGGAGTTTTTTGCATCCTGGGATTTTCCTCTTTTCTGCGACAGTTTCTTCCTTCTGTTGTATAGTTTGTTTATAGCAGGGGACCACCAGATTGGCTTCCTTTTTTGGAGAAGAGCATATTGGTTCTATTTGGGATGGCACGATTCATGCAGTGTCTTAAACTTTTGGGCACTAGTTTATTCTTAATGCATTGGACAAAATAGGTGTTTTCAAGTTGAAGTTTCCTGGATTTAAGTAATTTATGCTCAAATAAATCTAGCATTTGCTGAAATGAACATATCTCCTGCTCCCCACTGCCATGGGCATAAAACTCCAAATCTCTGTTGAACCAATTGTGAATGTCATAAGCGTTGTGCCCTCTGGTAAACCCACACACATTACTCACTGCAGTCCCTCTCAATTGCTGGGACTACCGCAGAGGGATACTGTGCAGCAAAGAAGCTTCACTTGCAGAGTTTTTACCCAAATTAACCAATGTTTGCCGAGAACGTTGTTGAATGAGCTGTGCTAACAGACCAATGTTCTCCACAGGGTCTTCCCCCAACATGATGATATGTAGAAACTCCATCCTAGCCTCAGAATCCAAACGACTCACGAACAAACTAGGAACCAGGAACCAGGAACCAACAATACGACAAAAATCCAAGTCTAGAAATGCAGTCTCCATAATACACCAGTGTCTGAATAAAATTTATTTAGCGCTTTCATCAAAGCATATAACATTTGGCTTTATCAGAATATAATCCACTTAAAACAAGACCACTGTACATATTTTCATTTTACACTGTTGAAGAAATGAACAGCTTCTTTCCTACCTCCCTCCTGCACATTCCTATATTTCATTGCCTTTATTCTTCCTCCTGCTTGCTCCCCATTTCATTACTTTCCTATCTACCCCAATTTAACACCTATAATCTGGTAAAAAGTCAAATCACATGCAACACACATACTCAACAACAAAAAAAAAACCAATGGAGCCATTCACCTTTTTGGCCTCTATGTTTGCGCGGAGTTTGACATCTCGCACCAGTGACAAATAATGCTGAACAGCTTTTCTGTGGTGCAGTTACCTCCTTGCAATGCCTCTTTAACATGCTGCAGTATGTCAGTACACAGTAACACACTGTGACTGTAATATAAAGAATAATTTCATTGCATTATCACTACTTATTTAAAAGTATTACATCACCTGGATTTGAACCATGTATCATCTGAGCTCAAAAAATAAATGTGTCAATGCATTTATGCCTGCTGCCACAGAGTCAGCTAAAAAGCAGGTGTGTTTCATATTTTTAATACTGAGAACTCTTAGAATTTTAGCTATGAGGCTCTCATTTGTGCACAGATTAACTGTGTGCAAACAGGGAAAGTGGTAGAAATGTGTATTTCTCTCAAACAATTTTGTAATCATCATGCAAACCTGCTGCTCGGTGGTTCGTGATATGCAAAGTGGACAATGGCATGTATTACTTCTGTTTACTGTGCATTTAGTGTTCATGACATGAAACTGTATGTGGAAACACAAACAAAAGGAAGGCACTATCTAAGAAAAATACACATATTTACAATGCAGTCATCTGTTAACTCCCCTATCCAATGCAACCTTGGTCTCTCAGTACGTGTTCACAATATATCAACTACACTACATAAATAACAAATGTTGTCTTATATAGCATGCACATCTTTAGAATGACAATACACATTCAGATTTTCCAATGCTTATACTTGTAGTAATGTGGACACCTGTTTACATATGGTTTGTAAAGACATCTCTTAAAGTATACCTGTGCATTGGAAGCACAACCACTAAATACTACACATTGCACTCTCTTCAATCTTGCAACATGCAGAACTTTAATATCTTGACCTGGACATGGCTAGCTATCCATTTCATGCTGGCCTCCCAACATCTCTCCAACATCCACTGCTGATGTCATTCACTATAGGTTGTCCCACAGCCTTGTAAAATTCAGAGTTGGCCAAGGCGCTTGCATAAAACAGAGTTCTCTAGTCTGTGTACTTAGATAGGTAGTGCTTCTGTTCTTACTGCAGTCAACTGGGAAGTGTGTGTGTGTGTGTGTGTGTGTGTGTGTGTGTGTGTGTGTGTGTGTGTGTGTGTGTGTGTGTGTGTGTGTGTGTGTGTGTGTGTGTGTGTGTGTGTGTGTGTGTGTGTGTGTGTGTGTGTTTATCTAGTCAGAGGAGTATAAGTGTGTATCCTGCAGTTGCAACACCATACTCATGGATTGCCAAAATCTTGACACATGCATGTCTAAACATCCATTTCATGCAGGCCTCCTAACATCTTCTCTCCAACAATCACTGCTGTCATCCAATATAGGTTGTCCAGCAGCCTGTAAAAGTCATTATTGTGCCATGGCACTTGTATAAAATACATAGTTCTCTTATCTGTGTACTTAGATAGATAGGGGCTCGTTTCTCACTACAGTCACCTGTGTGTGGGTGTATGTATGTGTCTGTGTACTTACTTGGCATTTTACACCAGCATGTGGGACACTATTACCATCTTCCCCTCACCAGACACTACTGATGTCATCCCCTATAAACTGTTGTCTGACACTCAACAAGTCAGACTTGAGCTGTGGTACCTGCCTTAAATACAGAGTACTCTAGTTGGTGTACTGAGATAGGTAGGGGTTCTGTTTTCACTGCGGTCAGCTGATGTGTGTGTGTGTGTGTGTGTGTGTGTGTGTGTGTGTGTGTGTGTGTGTGTGTGTGTGTGTGTGTGTGTGCACTTGCTTGACATTAGAGAGAGCATTTTACACCAGCATGTGGGACACTGTTATTACCATCTTCTCCTCACCAGACACTGCTGATATCATCATGTATGAACTATTGCATGACACTCTGCAAGTCAGATTTGAGCTGTGGTGGTTGTCTTAAATACAGAATACTTGGTGTCCTTAAATAGGTAGGGGTTCTGTTCTCACTGCAGTCATCCGGGGTGTGTATGCGTGTGTGTGTGTATGTGTGTGTGTGTGTGTGTGTGTGTGTGTGTGTGTGTGTGTGTGTTTGCACTCGCTTGGCATTAGAGAGAGCATTTTACACCAGCCTGTATGACACTGCTATGACTATTTTCCTCTTACCAGACTCTGTCAATGTCATCAGCTATAGTTGATTTACAGATAAGCAGTATTTCCATCAGGGCAGGGTCACAAACTGGCCTGTAGGTCAGGCACAAGCCAACTCATCCTATACAATACAGATTACAGTGGCAGGACTTTCAGTCTATCCACAGACATTATAGCATGGTTTTTAGGCCCTGCATTTTCTGGGCGAGAAATGCCTGTGTTCTCTCCAGCTGCTGCAGGTGTCTTGTGAGGTACATGCAAAAGTGTTCTGATGAGGGTTGAGTACAGTTCTGTTATAATACCCTCAGATCTGGATATGATTGCATGACTTATGAGGTGAATGACGTAGCCTTTCCATACAACTATGGAAACATGGTGGTCAAAGTTCAGATTGCTATCTACTTGCGTTCGTAGGTCTTGCACTACTGAGTTTGAGCATGGGAAGGGGTTGTTGTCAATGCTGGAATTAGAGGGGAATTCCACTTTGCAGAAGGCAAACATAATGACACACATTTGCATTTATTTGTAGACCATGTGGCTTTGGAAGTAATCTTTTCTCCATGTTATACCCTCCTGTAATATGTTAACAGCATTGGCAGACTCAATGATTGCACCCAATATGCAATAATCAGCAAACTTGTTAGACAAAGGCCAAATACTTTAGCCTGGATTTTCAAGAAATAGACTTCAAACAGTAAAGGGCCCAACATAGATCTTGGGGGTATGCAAATTGTGTCAGCTCTACTGGTACAGGTTGTTTCATCAACCTTTACAGTATGTGTTCTGTTAGTGGGCCAGTTGCTTAACTACCTAGTGACATAAAGGTTAATCCCCAGCTGGGAGAATTTTTCAATGAAACTTGAATGGATGATTGTGTCCCAGCCCTAGACCAGATCAAGGTAGTCAGTGTGCACTGTCTTACCTTCATTCAGGCCTATCACACAGAATTAATGGTCTGGGACAACATCACAGATCACCTATGGAATGACTCAGAACATACACGTACCTGACATGGTTGGATACACATTTCAATACACCCTCCAGATGGAATATTTTCCCATTGAAAGGTATAAATCAACATGCATTCAAGTGTTGGGGACACAGCACCTGATGCATGCATGTATAGACACATCCTGACTCTACTCCTCCGTCAGATAGACCAACATGTAACAATGTACACTTTCTAAATGGACACTGGTAATATCCCGGTTGTGCGCAAAAGACATGTGAGACTTGATAATGCTGCATCCATGCCGTTACATCTGTTATATGTCCTCAAAAGGTCATTGAGGCCATGCATGATATCAACAATTTCATCCTATTGAACTTCACCAGGTCAAGGCATTTGACACAAATCCACACCGAGGTGCTCACGCAACACTGGCTTATTTACTTATTTATTTAACATAAATGGCAACTTAAAATTAGTTTAAGATGTTTTTTTATATAATGTATGTAAAAGACAATTTGTTATAAAGTGTATATGCAATCATGAAAAATTTATAACACTTTAGTAATACATGTGGTAGAAAGATGTGTATTATAGATATTGAGCACTTTAAAAATGTAATGGACACTAATTAATGATGGGGTTCACCTGGTATAAATTGTTTGGATGTATGTAGATGTACCAGATGGTTGTTACTAAAAGGTATTTGATTTAATCGCTGGTATCTGCTGTGTGTTTTTTTCAATTCACTCAACACTGTCAGATGTGGCCATAAACACCTATATCACCAAGTGGGTAGACCACTGGATCACATATGTGGCATCTAAATATGTTGAAATGTGTGAAGTGACCTATATCTTGAGTACAGTGATCATATCAGTACATCAAAGCTGTGTGCTAGGCCCTTTCTTGTCCATTATTTAAGTAATAGACATCACAGATGACATACACATTCTGTCGCCAAACAGCTGTCTGAAGGACTACAGATTGTGGGCAATCATTGACTCCAACTGATATTAATATAATACAGACAGTATCAAAACACACCAAAGACTGATGCCATAGCTATGCCAACACATGAGATGAAACAAAAACATAAGGGTACAAACACAAAACCCAATGATAATGTAGACATCACACCCCTATAAGCAGACCAAGTGGTGTGTGACCTGGGTCCTGGAGTATATTGTATGTGAAACATCCACCAGCATGTGGCCACAGCAGTGACCACTCCCTTATATGTAACTAGCATGTGCAGGATATTCACATCAAAGGCCATAATACCTCCACAGTTCACAGCCTTCATCACACCAACTGAGTAAAATGCACTCATCTTCATGTACATCCCTACACATCTTTCAGTGATATGTAACTGAAGTGTGCCACCTTTGTCACAGTGAGCTCTCACACATCTTATTGGTCATACCTAGGTATTCTTTGTGTTGCATAAACACCACTGTCTGATGGTGTTGAACCCCCATGAAGGTGTTATATGAGATGCATATGTGATACCTGTTCCAGTGATGCACACAATACATACATAGCTGTTTAACAACATTGATGAAATGGGTTACATTTGTGACAGTGTGGAATGTGCCATATATATGCCAGACACACCAGTCAAATAGCCTGGATTGATCATAATGTCACATACATAAAGAACAGTCTCCCTCCTAACACCTCCAGTAGATGTTAGAGTGCCAGGACAGTGTGCTTGATTACCCTCATAGATTGCTGACATTTCATAATAGTTGTGCAAGTGTGTTCATGCAGAACCATCTCTGATCACTTAGAATCATATATGTTATGTCAGAGACATGGGATTACTGGTGCTATTATTCTGATATTGTTCATGATTGTGTGTGCTTCTTTTACTGTTGTTCATGAGCTTGTAACTGCGTTCCACTTGTTAGAGACCTCTGCTAACATTACAGTCATATTCAGGCAAATCAGTTTGCACAGCTTCACAATATGCACCCAACCCCAATTGTATATAACATCCCTGATATATGTCTTCTGCATTGTTCATGTCAGGATGCTTATATCATAAAGACATCTTCTTCATTGTTATGTCACCTTGTCTGACACTCATATAATAGACATTTTCACTGTGCAGTCAGTGCTGTACCATGTTGATATGTGATTAGTGTTCCTGCTACAACTGTTTTCCATTTACATGCCCTCATCTGGTGTACATTATGATGTTTCACCTGTCTTCTTTCCTGACTTCATTCCTACAATTCATCTGTGTGTCCCTATTCAATACACACACTTCACCTGACTGTTTATTTTAAATGTCAGTCCATGTACCCTTACAGATCATTTACACAACTTTTGTACAGAATGCCTTGAATGGGATTCCACAATACTCTGCACTGTATACGTTGTCATCTAATATGTTTGGATCATATACATCGCTATATGATAAACCCTGGAAATCATTGTGGCATTCCACACAATCCCTCTAACCTAGTTTACTCATAAGTAAACAGGTCTGTGCTCCATGTTGCTTTACATGGTTGTTGTCAGCCATGAAACTGCAGTTTTTACATTTAAACATGGTGTGCAGCATGAATATGTAATTAGTGCTGCTGCTCACTGTGCAAACCCGTAAACCCCATATAGGCTTCGCACAAAGCCTACATGCATTTTATTGAATCCTTCTAACTGTCAAAGCATGATGTACATTAACAAGTTACAGAAAGAATCTCACAATTCAAGCAGCCTGACAGTCATAAATACATTGCTTGGATTCCAAAAAGTTTGCGGAATCTGGTACATTATGCTGATATTAGCTGTAAAGTTGTGGATAACAATGGAATATCTAAACATGCCACACTAAACTCAGAATATCTCAGTAGTAACTGTGCACTGTATATCACTTACAAGTAATCCATAAGTAAAGAAAAATCGATGTCAAAGCATGATGTACATCAACAAAATTGTGTAAATAATCTCACAATCTAAGCATCCTGACAGTATTAAATATCTATAATAGAATCTCTCCAGTAAACTCAAAGACAACTACTGAATATCAACGTGAGTCCATTATTATTAATATGTGACAGTTATCACTTAATGGATTCTGATGTAAACCATAAATTTTCAAATAAAAAAATTAATAAAAGTAAAGGGCAGTCATGGCCACATCATCACAGCTAATATAAGGTAACAATAGGTGTGGGACATGTGTAAGGAATACATGTAATGCACACACTCAAGGAAATTGGGAGATAGAAAAGAAGATGTGGGTTATGGGTGAAGAAGAGGTACACACAAGAGGTATGTTGGAAAAGAGAAAATCTGAGGGAAAGTCAGAGGCATGTGCAATTTTTTTTGGTGGGAATAGGCCCCGTTTTTTTATTTTTTAAGAGTAGAAGGAAAGGTAAAGATTGGGAAAGAAGAGGAGAAGGCCATCACAACAGGGTCTATGACAACGGATCGAACACACTAAATATCAAACAGCCGGAAAATCGAAAATGCAGGTAACAGAACACCACCCACTAAATATATATACTAACTCCGAGATCACACTACAATGAGGAAAGGGCAAATTTTCCGATTTTCACTGTACCGTGATCTCATAAAACGGGATTCTGTCACCAGTGTTTTCGGTTTTCTGACCATTCGATATTTAGTGTATTCAATCTGTTGTCATAGACCCATCACAACAGGTATACACATAGAGCAAATATCACAACACATGACAGACAAAGGTTAGGAAAAACATTAAGTTCAGGTAAATTACACAAATAGCTCAATGCACAACATGGGCAATGAAAAGTTTTCAAACAGGGGTTGGATGCATACCAGCAATGATGAAAAGTAGAAAAACATATCTACATATGCACTATCGCATTATAGCATGTTGGAAACTGTGTGGCAGTCATACCAGAATGTGTTTGACCAATGCTTGATGTGTGTTATAGGGTAATAAGTTAGGATCACAGTACACATTGGATAAATAAACACATATCCAAGTAGTCTGTCAGCAATGAAAGCATAAACCAAGTACCATCACAGATGAGCAAATGCAGATCTTGGAATGCTAGACAATTTTAGCAGTGGACAGAACCAACCCTCCAACCATGCATGTGAAAGGCAATAATCCAAGCACAGTGCCAAATAGCAGTACTGCAGCAAAGCAGCAGAATGGCTCGTAAATACAAATGTAGGTATACACAACCCAAACAAACATGCTATGAAATGTATATATGTGACACACATACCATGTCAAAGGCAACACACAGGTGTAGGTGTATACGTATGATTGTTAGCGGCCTAAATGGAACGTACATGAAATCAATGTTAATACACAGACACACACCAATGATATGTAAGAATATTTGCAAAAATCGAACATTACAGCTTAAAAAAAATATCAGGTTGTGCACATGAATTTCAACAATGTACAATGATTAACACCCAAGTATTACAAGAGCAAGCAGTAGCCAGTGATTTGTGTGTAGGTAGCCTGCATCTGTTAAATGGCCATACAGGTGGCACATGTTGACTATGTCAACAATGCAATACAAGACAATGAGCAATAATTGCAACAAAAGCAAACATATCTGTGAAATATAGTAGATAAATACAAAAGTGGAAGAGAGATGGATAATGTGGGCCCACATCAAGGAAGACAATGATAAAGGACAACAAAAGTCACATATTACAAATGCACGGGCAGAGCACACAGGATGCTGTGGAAGCCAACTCAAAATACATTTAAGCGAAGGATGAACACAGGATAGCAGCAGATTTCTTCAGCTCCACCAATTTCATTACATTGACAGGAATTAATTACTTAAAAAATTAATTTTTGAAGTAATTTTCTTTCTAAATATGTTTGTTTTATACAGTTCTTGAACTATATCTAAAAAAGAAAGGAAATCTTAATAATATTCCTGTCAGAAATTACTTTGGAAATTTTCCTGTCAGTTTATCAGTCTGAAATGAGTTCCAGTAAGACAAATTCTCAAGACTCCAGCATCAAGAAAGAACTTCAGTCTCTGATAATTATAGTCCAGCAACTTACTGCTAAGATGGATAAAATGGATACTAAAATAGACACTTTCATAGAAAAAAACTACAAAACAAATAGACTAGTTACATATGGACCTGCAACAACAGAAGATCCAGATGACAGGCATAGAAGAAGCTGTGAATGGCATGGAAAATAGAATACAAGAAGAGGAAATCAACATTGAGTTTCTGCTGAAACAAAATACACATTTACAAACAAAGCTGGGTGACCTGGAAAATAGATCTAGGCGCAATAACATTAGGATTTTTGGACTGCCAGAAAATATTGAAGGTAACAATATTACTTCTTTTTTAACAACATGGCTCCCTAAAACTTTAGATTTACCAGAAGCATTCTTTTTTGGTATCGAAAGAGCACATAGATCTATAGCTAATACTAACTCTAACAAAAACTATCCTAGATCAGTTATAGTTAGATTTCTATCATCTTTGATAAAGAGATGGTTCTTAAATCTGCTTGGGCTAAAGCTCCTGTTAAGATTAATGAAACAACTGTGCGTTTTGACAATGACTATTCTTCCATGGTATTAGCTAAAAGAAAAGTTTTTCTGCCACTAATAAGGGAGCTTAAAAAGCACAGTTTAAAACATACCTTCTGTTTCCTGCCAAGCTTAAAATCTTCCTTCCTGATGGTCCTAAAATTTTCGATGACTTAGACTCTGCTTTACTGTTTATCAAAAAAAATAAGATTTTGGAAAAAATAGAAGAAATGGAATGGGCTAGTCCTTCGTTAAAGAGACTGGCAACTGAAACTTCGTGGAAGACTTCAGAGAAGAAGAAGAGACTAAAAAACAAATGATTTGTACTATGTTTTTTTTCTCTCTCATCATTTTATTTTATTATTAATCTTTTTAAATATAGTTCCTGCATTTCCAAGAAGCAACAAATATTTTGAAAAAGATTTAATCAAAGTTATTCTCTGTGTGCAAAGAAATGTTTTGTTTCATAACTAGTCAAAATATCTGGAGATTTAATGGCAAGCTGTGATTTAACTTGTTTCTCTTTCTGAAGAGGAAAAATAAGGTCAGTAATTTGATACATTTTTTTTCCTTTATCTTTTGTTACTTATTAATAATTTTGGGCTTGATTTCACTTACATAGAGTCTGTAATAACCTGTAGAATGCATTGTGAAGGTTTTGTCATGTTTAGATGCATTTACACTGCTAAATGAATGTTTGTCACTAGTTTTTAATAAGTTTCCCGCCAAAATGTTAAGAGAAACAATCTGGGATGTGGGCTGTCTCATGCACAGTGTCCATGAGCTACTTCAAAAGCTTCAACTCTCAGAATTCTCACAGAGAAGCTGAAAGCAGCTAGTCTCACCTTTGACCTAGATATCACACTGACACATCACAGATACAGGAATGACACTACCTAATTATACTTTCTTGATTACACTGTTTATGCTTGTTTGTAAATAATCTGTCATGCTTTAACTAATAATAATTAGAACTAAATAATAGTAAATAATATGTTTTATTTTTAACTCTATTAATATAAACAGTAAGTAATATTCTATTGTATATACTTCTTATAGCTTTCTCTTACATTTTTTTTATTTCTGCCTTACACCCTTTTACTTTCTACTCTCTTTTTCTTTTCTTTATTAATATATAGAAATACTTTTGATCATATAGACACAGTAAATAATAAGATTCGCATAGGAGTTGAGTTGGGACAAAAATGTTGAGTTTTGTTACTTATTAATAATTTTGGGCTTAATTTCACTTACATAGAGTCTGTAATAACCTGTAGAATACATTGTGAAGGTTTTGTCATGTTTAGATGCATTTACACTGCTAAATGAATGTTTGTCACTAGTTTTTAATAAGTTTTCTGCCAAAATGTTAAGAGAGACAATCTGGGATGTGGGCTGTCTCATGCACAGTGTCCATGAACTACTTCAAAAGCTTCAACTCTCAGAATTCTCACAGAGAAGCTGAAAGCAGCTGGTCTCACCTTTGACCTAGATATCACACTGACACATCACAGATACAGGAATAGCAGATTAATAATATGTGTTAAAAACCTATGTCTCAAACATATACATTACTATAACTCATTTAATTCATCTGATTGACAAGCATAAATAATTTTATAACTCTATACTGGAAGAAATTGTCATGTGATATATTTTAAAACAGTAGTATAGCATGTTTGTAAAATCTGGTTACTAAAATGTGTTTGCTGTGCATTATTTTGTATAAAGCAGACAGATTTATTGAAGGGACAGCAATGTAAGATGGTGCTCAGTAAAGATACAACTCAGTGAGATCATATATATATATATATATATATATGTATGTGTGTGTGTGTGTGTGTGTGTGTGTGTATGTGTGTGTGTGTGTGTGTGTGTGTGTGTTTGTGTGTATGTCTGTGTGTGTGTGTGTGTGTGTATATGTGTATATATATATATATATATATATATATATATATATATATATATATATATATATATATGTGTATGTGTGTGTATGTGTATGTATATATATATATATATATATATATATATATATATATATATATATGTGTGTGTGTGTGTGTGTGTGTGTATGTGTGTGTATGTAGATATGTATATAAATGTTTCTGAGAATCTGCTTAACTATGAAGTATGATTTATAACAATTTCTATGAATACAATATTTTATTCTATTGGCAATAATGAGTTTGAGTAAATGCTCATATACAAGCAATTCAATGTTTTTTTGGAAGCTGTTAACTGTATTTACATGACAGAAAATAGATGCATCCTAATATATGTAATGTCTGAATCATATTAGCCAAAGTTTTTGATTTAAATGAATGTTAGAACTTATTTTTCTCTCCTCTTGATTTCTAACATCAAGATTATTTGAATGCTATTTGAATACAAGTGTTTTATATTACATGGATGTATATAGTAGTATGAACAGTTTTTAAAAAAAAAAAAAAAAAAAGGTTTATTTTAGTTTATATGATGCTGTTTTACCAAATGTGTAGTCTTGTCCTGCTAGATAATTAAATTGAAAACTGTTAACTTCAGTTAAATATAACTAGTATTAAATTGATAAGGTGGTAGCTGACGTACTGCTGCTTAGGGTAGGGGGTTAACTTGAGTGGTAAATACTACTCTAAGTTGGAGTTTATAACTCCAGGCTGGATGCAAGGTTTAATCCTTACATTATTTTCACTTGTTCATTGTTATTTGTATATAGTTTTGACATCCACAATATATTTTGTACATTCATTGTCACTACAAACAAAATTGAATCCTATACGAAATCCCATAAGAGATTCAATAAATACAGCTATATTTAAAGGTACACCTAAAGAAGGAGATGTAACATTACTTATCTTGTTATTTGTTATTTTGATCATAAGATTCTTAAGTTTTAAAAATGCCAAATGACATCTTTAAAAGGAATTTCTTTAAACATTAATGGATTGAATAATCCATGTAAAAGGGCAAGCCTAATAAGATACATTAATTTACATAAGGCCAACTTAGTCTACCTACAAGAAACCCATCTCTTGAAAAAAGATATTGATAAACTAGCCACAAACAAATATACAGTATTGGTTAGTTCAGAGCACACTCAGAAAAAAATAGGAGTGGCTATTTTATGGAATAAAAGTATGCCCATTCCTAAAACCATTAAGTCTTATCAGGATGACAAAGGAATGTTTTGTATGGTTACAATACAAATTAATGGGAAGACTTACACTTTAATTAATGTATATTGGATACCTGGAATTGGTATTAATACAGTGAAACATCATCTTGATAAGATCATATCATTCTCTATAGGAGATATTATTTTAGTTGGTGACTTTAATTGTATACTACATGAAAGTGATACTACCACTATAGGAAAGAGAAGAATTACATCTAATGCAAAACATTTAAAGGATTTTGCTAATTCTTATCATTTGAATGATATTAATAATCAGATAGATTCAAAATCATTACCATACACCTTTTTTCTAACAGATACAAAACTTATTCAAAAATAGATAAGGTCTTTATTTCTAACCAGATGGTAACAGATTTAATTAATTCCATAATCATTTCATGTCCTATATCTGATCATAATTCAATTGTTTTTGAATTCATGATAAAAATACTCATAATGTTCAGATCAAAAGGATACCAGCATACTTAACTCAACTAAAAGACTATAAAGAATATATACTTTCAGAAGTAAAACATTTTTTAGACATAAATAACACTCCTGAAGTCTCCATTGTTTATGTTTGGGATGCCTTAAAATCATATCTATATGGACAAAGTATCAGATGGTATAATAATAAAAGGAAATCTTGGGATAAGGAATTGTTAGATATTCAAAGTAAATTAGACTCTTATAAACATAATAATAAAGAAAATATTATGGACAAGAAAGTTATTGAAGAAATAAACAAACTAAATGAGAAATACAAAGAAATTTTAACTCATAAAGTTAAAATAACTTTAGAGAAATACAAGTTTTGTCTTATTCAATAAGCCCCAAATACTTACATAGACTTAAAAATAAAACAAAAGGTTGAATAAACAAAACCATATCAAAGAAATCTTTTCTCTAAGGAAAAGAAGAATGTTTCTAGTATACCAGAAATACTAGATGAATTTAGAAATCACTTTCACAAAATTAACCATAATAATATTAACATGGAACCTAAAGATAAAATAAAGGAGTTTATAACCACAAATATGAATAAAAAGCTTAATAAACAACAGATTAAACTATTGGACAAGAGTATTTCATATACAGAAGTTATTACACAAATAAATAAGCTTAAATCAAACAAAGCACTGGGTAATGATGGTATTATACCAGAGATATATAAAATCCTTTCTAAAAATACATATTCATTAATACATAAGGTTTTTATTTTGGCCCAAACTGAGTTAATAACCCCCCCCCCATCTTGGCAATATACATTTATTTCGCCAATTTTAAAACCTAATAAAGATCCAACTAGATGTGCTTCATATCGGCCCATCTCATTACTTAATGTTGATTATAAAATGTTTATGAATATCTTTGCTGATAGATTGAAGACAATCATTCCCGGCATTATAGATATAGATCAGACAGGCTTCATTGTAAATAGAAATACTTTTGATAATATAAGAAGAACTTTAACATTAATAGATTTTGCAAATAGGAAAAGAAAGATTTAACACTTATTAGTCTTGATATAAGTTCAGCATTTGATTCAGTAAGTTGGGACTATCTGTTTACCTTAATGAAGTGCACAAACTTCTCGGATGCATTTGTAAATCTAATTGAACATTTATACAAAGGAACGTTGTCTTATATTAAGGTAGGAACATATGTTTCACAAAAAATACCCATTCTTAAAGGTACAAAACAAGGATGTCCACTTTCTCCACTATTATTCACTTTAGTAATGGAGCCTTGGGCTAATTTGATCAGAAACAGTACTGACATAGAGGGTTTTGAAATAGATGAAAATACAACATCCAAAATTCAACTTTTGCAGATGATGTTCTAATTACATCAGCAGGATCTAATTCTTCTATACAGTCTCTATTTGATAACATGATGAATTTTAAAAGTATTTCTGGTTTAATATTCAATGAAGAAAAACTAAAATACTACCTATATATACACGAAAAAATATTCTCATTAGTGATTTTACTAAATATGTACCCAATTCAGGTCAGATAACTTATTTAGGTATAATACTATCTAAAGATATTAAATCTATTATATATAATAATTATAATACCTGTTTTCTTAATATACAAAATCTTTTTAATACCTGGAATAATATGTTTTTACTATGGAGGAGAGACTTACAATTATTAAAATGATAATATTCCCCAAGATTTTATACTTAATACAATCAATAATACTTCCACCTACAAAAATAATTATCAAGAAACTGAACACACTAATGTTAAATTTCTTATGGGCACCTAATAGACCTAGGGTTGCATTAAAGAAACATACTAATAGCTGGTCTCAAGGGGGTATTTCTTTTCCAGACTTTAATTTATATACTATCTCTTCTATTGTAAAAGTTATTACTTTATTAATAGATCAGTCATATGTCACAAAATGGAAAGATTATTGGGAGCTAATTAGTATACACTTCATGAAAATCTCCTTAACACATAAAAATATGATTGTAAATAACTCCATGTTATGGTTACTAAAGGAATTTTGTACTTCACCTATTACACCTAAACATATGGTTTGTTACCCATTAAATATTATTATTAGTTATCGTAACTTTATATTCATGCACCCTAAGTATAGGGAATGGAATTTTATTGTATTTCCTATAATGTATACTCAGGGTATGCTTTTGTCATCTACTTCTGAAGGAACTCATTTAGCTATAGATAATGATCTAAAGTACTGGTATCAGTTGATATCTGATAATAAAGTTAAAAATCTAGATTTCTTAAAACAAGAATTTGATCTAAGAGAAACTTGCTGGTTAGAGGTTCAGACCTTTAGACAACATCTCATTAATAAAATAGATTTAATGTCTATAACTGTTAAATAATCTATTCCAACACTGATTGATTACTTGATATTAAATTTACAACATAAAGTTTCTGATAAAGGTAAACTTTCATACATACATAAAGTTATCAGACAAGAAACTTTTTACAGTGTAGATTCATACTGGAATTATTTCACTTCTATTATTGGGGACCCACCAAATCAACAAGATAAACAATATATATTGGAATCTGCTTATAGAACTACGTCTTCCATTGTCTGGAGACTTTATACATGGAAATTTTTACATAGATCTTTTTATACACCTTTGATGATGAATAAAATAAATAATAAAGATAATCTATGTAAGAGATGAAATGTAGAAATTAATGCTGACTGGGCTCATATGTTTTATGACTGTATAAAATTGAAAGAATACTGGAAGTCAATTAATTAATTTTTGCAGGCTCTTTTTACAGATAATTTCATTATTTCTAAATCTCTTATATTATTCAACACACCTGTACCTCAAAGTGTTAAAACGGTTAAGCTTCCCTTGTTATGGTCTATTCTAGCAGTGGCTAGGAAAATAATAACTAGAAATTGGATTTCAGATACACCTCCTTCGTTCAATGAATTTAAAAATGTTATGAATATAGTGTGCCATATGGAAATAAACACAATTAGGACTAGAACAAATAGAAAAACATCTTATTTTATTGTATGGGATAATTTACAAAATTTGTTAAAAAAAATTTAATTTCAATGGCATGGTATTTTAGTTTAATTAATTGATCTGATTGTAGTGGATGTCTTTGTAAATACTTTAGTTGTTTTGTTGAATATTATAATAATACCTATTTTAATTACTTGTATAAAATTGTTATGATATTTCTCTTATATGTTAAAACAATAAACCTGTTTTGAAAAAAAATACATTTAAGCATATGGCAAATGCATGACACACGGCCAAGCTATATTGCCGTTGTCCACCAAAATGGGCAAGTATAAATCACACATACACAGTAATGTGCAATCATATAACATCAACAGGCATAGGTAAGTAAGCTAAAAATTTCAGTCACATACACATATACTGCCATGACAATGTGGAATAAACAACCACAGGTGTATTTCATGCATCCTACTAATTATTGAGCAGAGGACAATTCTGTGAGCATCATTAGAGCATATCAACAATAAGTCAGTGAATGCTCACATATCAAAGGTACGATGTTTTTTCAGTATGGATCGGAGTACGTGCAGACACATGTACAATCATCAGTTAATGTGTAAAAATACTGAGGTAAGGTGTGAACTTATGTGAATAAGGAATGCATGTTCAAATGTAACATACAGTAAACACACCATACTGTACTGTTGCTGAATAAATTAGCCAACCCATGGTGTATACATTAATGTTAAATTTGCTTTGATGTAATCAGAAAAGGAGGTCTTCCCATAGGTATGATATACAATTATATAATTCCAGATGGCATCAAACTGCCAACACAAAGCACACAACATGACATCATACCAGTGGGACAGCATGACAACTGTCATCCAAAGCACATGGGCAATGATGTCTCCTTCTGTTGCACATACATAATATGGCAATATATGTATCTTAATCATACCACTGTAGTAGTGCTGGACTATGGAAAACATGTGTTGTCTGTCATTTTCCCCACAGCAAAACACATTTACAGGGTAATTGTTGCAGCAGTAGCTGCAGTTTAACTGCCACAATGTATGGACAGCTGATTGTGAGAGGAAAGTGTAAAGTGTTAATGTGTCTCATGAACACCTTGAAACATAATTAAATGTCACATGATGATATCTACATGGTATGTTTACACATGTAACACATAAGCAGAGCAGCTACATATTCTGCATGCACAAAAGTGCATATACAGTCCAATCACTTATATGTCGAGCAACATGTTGGCAGCATTACACAACTGGAGCACCCAGACAATACTTTTGGAGCTCATGGACTATCCTGATGCAGATGAACATCACAACTAATCCCACAGGCTATCTCTCTGAATGAGTTGCACATAGACCATGCCATGTCTTGGAAAAAATTCCCCTTCATATCCCTCATCTGTGTTCAAAATACATTGGACAAACCTCTCATATCTTTTCCAGATAATAGTCTCTCTGTTGTTCCTGGCATTGTCTCCTCTGAGATGTGGCAGGGATTATGGCTCATGCAGATTTGGATCCATCTGCCTCATCATCATCCTCATCATCATCATGGCCATCATCATCTAAGACTCTGACAGTGGCCTGGCATGTGCTCAGCATCTATGTCTGATTGCCAATCGTCCACAGGTATCATGATCTGTCAAGATGAATCGCAACACAGGACAGAAATTACATATGCATGTTTGATAACGCCTGTCTGCATAACATACCCGCTGTGTCACAAAGAAAAGTTGTCATGAAATGTTAAAATATGTTATGACCATGGTCCAGTGTACCACCATATGCGATATATGTCACTAGTCAAAACCATGACAGTGAAAATCAAATGTCTATCATGCCTCAAATTCCCTTGAAGATCATAGCTAACCTTAAAATGAAACCGATGTGCACATCTGCAGTGTAAAACATATTAATTAGCATCCCATCCACATGTGAGTTCTGCAACTACAAACATGAGACTGAAGGTGCAGTAACATACATTAAAGTTATTATTTTAAACACAGTTCAAGATGAAATGGTGCAAACATTAGCAAGTAGCACAATTATAACCAACATAATTGCTGCTAATGAACTGCTCCTCATGCACACAACACTTTCCCTATGCCACTTTACCTATATTTATGGATATGTCCAATGACATAACATGTCAGGGAGAATGTACCCATCACAAGATGTGAGTAGTTCAATCAAGGCCATATAGTAACATGCATAACACAGCCTACCAGTAGAAATTATGACATGACCAAAACAAATGTTTATTGGCCAGCGTTAAGTATGGCAATCATATGTAAAGCCAGCACATGTAACATATCCTGACATTTGCAGACGGCGCAGTGGTGCAGTTGTTGCCTCACAGTAAGAGGTCTGCCAATTCGATTTTCAGCTTTTGTACCTTCTGTACAGAATCTGCATGTCCTCCCTGCATTTGTGTTTCTTCTGGGTGCTTCAGTTTCCTCCCATGTTTCAAAGACATGCATCTGGAGCATTTCTCCCTGGGCCTCTGCTGAAAATTGGGTTTTTCCAAGTTGGACTTTCCTGGTAAACAAATAATAAATAAATAAAACTTGAATGGAAGCATGCCCGACACTGCTTCATGCAATATTGCCATAAATGAAATTTTACAAAATAAAAGCTTGCAAATTACAACAAAACATTATTATTTGGACCTGCAAGTTTAAATAATGGTGTCTGCCTCAGGAAACTCTCCAGCTGGGTGTCTGACTGGATGTCATTATTTCCATTCTTTTTCTCTTGCAAATGTTCCCTGCACAATTATGTCTGTGTGTGGATGAAAACTGCAATCCCTGCATGTAATGAGTCATATGAACAGCCACCAATTAACACTGTTAAAATGAAGACAAAGCGAGGTAACAATATCATGGAAACTATGCAAGCCATATGAGAAACATTTGATCCAAGAAGTATGATAACTGGCTGACCCCACATCAATATAAGGAATACAACAGTAACACATTGTAAAAATGTTCAATCATAAACACAGTCACAGCCTGTGATACATGAGAATCTAGTATACATTATTGTCTATCTACAACTGTATGCATGGCCTACCTGCACTTATTAGCAATTGGTAGCCTACAAAATGCAGACATCCTGATGTTGCTTGCTGGTTATGAAATAGTGCAAAGAAATGCTTATCTACACAACATAGGCAAACACAGAATACAAGTATGTTGCAACAAAAACACCTACAGTGTTGTAGGCAGATACAATGCCAAAGCTGAACTGAAGGGCATGCCATACAGTCTGCCAATGACAGTGTGAACACTGACAGAGCAGACACCCATTCAGTCTGTTAAAAAGTAGGCTAGCACAACAGTTCAGTCACTGAGAACCACATCCACTCATTTAAGTTTGCCAAAGCACTACATATTTGTATGTAAAGCATCCACCTGGAAATATGCATGACAGTTACACAAACCCAACTGTCATTTAGGTTGTGCATCTACAGTTCAAATCTATCTTCATAAAACATGGCTTGCTGCTAACTGATATTTAAACATGTCTGTATGTCAATCAGACTTGTAAGCACAGGTATAGTGTGATTATTACACTTACCTTACTGATGCATAGGATCATAGGATTGCAGGAAGTTACTAGGCTATTGGCCCTGAGGCCCTTACAAGCATAGACAAGAATTAAGCCCATGTTCCAACAAGTCAGCATCCTATGCCGTTGTCCAGCAGGGGCATAGGTGGAATCTTAGGGGAGTATTTTCTGTTCAGCATCCACTTATCCAGGTTGCGCTTAGAAATATTTAATAAAGTATTTTGCTTTACATGGAGAGGAAGTATATTCCACAAAAGGAGGAGACTCTGGGACACAAATCTGTCCCACCAAGTCCTGTTGATGTCACAGACCAAGTTGTGGCCTCGCGTCTGGGTTACTTGAGTGGAGCTTGACTTGCAGATATGCAGCAGTCCCATCACAGCAGGGTCTGAGATTGCTTTGTATGCCAGACACAGGTCACCTTTGAGGAGTCTGTAGGAGACTGAGTAGAGGGACAGGGCATTTAGCCTATCTGTGTAAGGTAGATGTCTAAGGGCCTGGATTCTCCAGGTGAGGAATCTCTGTGGTCTCTCCAGCTGCTGCATGTGCTTTGTGAGGTACTTGCCGAAAGGGGCATTGTATTTAATAATCAGTCTTACAAGGGAAGAATATAGGGATGTTATGACCACCTTGTCTCCGGATGAGAGATCCTTACTAATGAGGTACAACAGAGGCAATATGGTGGTCAAAAGTCAGCTTACTATCAACCTGGGTTCCCAGGTCCCCTCTCAACTGATGGGTATTGTCGCATTCTAAGCAATATATATGGTAATGTAAAAATATGGGCCTGTGACAAGGATCAGATACATTTTATTTAAAAAATTAAGCAACACACCTCTCTCCCTCTGATGCTCTTCCAGCCTGTACATCCACTCAATGCACAGTGCATGATTTTGGGTCCCATCCTCATCGCCTAAAAAAAGAAACAAGCAACTGTGAATAATGTAATCCTCAGATAACAGGGATATGCATTGCTCAGATCAGATTCTAAAATCTTTACTTTTGAAGACCATCAGAGAATTACCCTATACATTTTGTAATGTTACACACACAAGATTTTACATCTTTGAACAGAGTTAAACACAGACTGGAGGATCTGAGATTCAAACTGCAGCTCTAATGTATGTCCACACTCTCACCCTGATACCTAACTGCTTAGTTAATCCATCTTGCCTGAGAGTGTGTGTTGTGAATGCAGTGAAAAGACTTGGGGTTATGAATGTGCAGGGAATGGTTACTGATATGGATCACAGCTTAGGATTTCAAAAAAAGACAACACGCTGGGTATATAGCTAAATAATTTGCAATAATTAATTCATGTCAGCACTGTGGTCATTGCCAGTAACAGCAATTGAACATTTTCAGCCCTGAGACAATGCAACAGTGTCATGCATCACATAGCTTCTGTTAACAGAGACATAAAAGGTGTAGTATATCAGGGGCACTGTAAGGTATATGGGAGGACTGCATTTAGAGATATTCCTTGGCAAAATGCATATTACAAATCAAATGCATACATCACTGTATCCCCCAATATGCATTTCAGCTGTAAGCCTGACTCCCTCAATAGACAAGGGTGATGTTGTGGTTGAAGTGAATTTAATAATGAATGACAAAAGGACACTTGATAGCAAATGTGAAAATAATAACATATGCCATAAAATTTTTCAGCAGACATATCACAGTGTGTTGTAAGCTTTACGCATAACCCTGTACTTACAGACATGCTGTTAACAGGACATTACAGATTATAAAGATATTTGTAGAAATTCAATGAATGACCAAGTTATTGATAGCTATGTACAAAATAATTGCTAACATCAATAAATTGTTATATAGAGAAAAATACTTGACAATGTGTGAAATACACAAACATAACAATACAATGATATGTTTCCCCTATGCGAAGTCGAACCCACAGCATGCCAAAATATAGGCATGCTGGTCTGTTTCTTTACAAAACATGTACTGCATGTGTGTATCAATATTCTTGCAGATAACTGATGAATATGAAATTGTCTAACACTTTACTGGTCAATATAATCTAAACAAAACACATCTATCAACAAATAACTGAAAATATACGTGTAAGCAGTCAGACAGCCATCCCTCTTAGCTTAAACAAACTGGGCTGTAATAATAATGTTAACTTTATTAAGAGGAATTAATTAAAAAGTTACTTATGGGATAATGGTCACACATTTACAGATAAAGTAGGTGATACTTTTGTAAAATAATATGCCTTGCATATAGAGCAATCTCTGACCCAGCTTTAATGGCACATGGGTCACTCGCTCAAAGGATTTAAATCTGGTGTGTGACATCAACAAAACTTGCTGGTGAGACAGATTTGTCTCACAGAGATTGCCTCACCTTTGGAATAAGCTTCCTATTCATGTTCAACAAAGCCCCTCATTGCCCCTATTTAAGTGTAATTTGGACGATCGGTTGGGTAACTGGAAATTCAATCTGGGGGTTCCAACTGTGTCCCACTTGGACAGGGGCAATAGGTGCTGATTTTAGTCTCTGCTTGAACCAGACACCCTTGGGAATACAGGCTGATCTGGGCTAGGCTTGTAAAGGCCCTGCGGCCATTAGTTTAGTAACCTCCTATGATCCAATGATCCTATAACTAGAAAATGCGTAGCCATGAGTGGCCTAGGTGCTATGGGCATCAGTGATCTACAACTATACTGGATGTGTGAAATGAGGCTGTTATATGTTGGAAAACAGAAGTGCAGCTACAATACTTGGTATTATGTACATTATAATTATTAGTAAACAAATTAACAGCATGGGAATAGAACCCATACTTATATGGACAACAGACACCATTTCTTCTTAATTATCCAGATGAGCTAACTGTCATAAGAGCTTTTTTTAGTGGTTAGAAAGGCCATGTATCTGGTATATTTGGAACACAGTTATATCTCAAAATGTGTAAGAATGCCTAAGTGGACATAGTAGTATGATACTTACTGTAGGCATCTACTGGCTGTCTCCCCACCTTCAGCAATCCTCCACTAAAGCTCCTCCATGTCCCTCTGATGCAGCTCATTTATTAGTGGTGAGCATGCACTCCAGTCTGGTAGATCTCCATACATTATTGATGCTCTCTTGCAATCCAGTTTTGATTGTTGATAATCGCAAAGTTCCTTGGCCAGGTTCTCATCCAATGCTCCACTCCAGCATAAATGGGCAGCATCTAGGTGATTCCCTCCTCAGTCCAATTGGGCATCCGGACATGTCAAAGCCTCCTGAAAGTAGCATCTTGATAATGTTGATACTCCAATGCAACATGTAGTCAAATTTGAAAATTGGTTACTGAAGTCCCACTCGTTTTGCAGGTAGCAATGGTCTGATCTGTAAATGTATCATAATCAATAATTAAAAGTGGTGCTAATATCAAGTTATCAGATGACTGGATGATAACGGGCATGTTCAACACATGGTACCATTTATTGATGACTATTGGGTACCTGTGCAGAGCACCTTCCTGTTTATCCAAGCTATTGGTTAATGTGCTGAATTTTAATGAACCTCGTTAATTATGTATGGTGCAAATGGTACTTTAAAGATGGATGCACATTAGGTACTATTACTTTCAGTTATACCTGAGTCAGAGGTGGCTGATAAGTAAACTAGAATCTGCTAGCATTTCTGTTTTGGGGAATATTAGCTCATCATATACCTATGTTAACATTACTGATTCTCAAATGTATCTGTTTAAAATAGACAAATATTTGTAGCTTACTGGAGTGGTGTTTGATTTACCTACAGGTGTTGATGTCTGCATCAAGGGCATGCAACAACTTCCCATATGCAGTTCTATAGACAGATTTACATAGCAAAAGTGAACATTACATAAACACGGATTTATGGATTATCCCTATAGCTTTCCGGTGACTCCATACACTTTGAGGTGCATGTATGGAAACCTAAAGATTCTGACAGCATCCATATGTAATATGTCCTTTAGCTATTACAGATGTTTATTCATTGATGGTTCATAAAATAAGTCTTGTAACTACTGGCACAATATAAATAGCATCTGTACTAACTGTGACCTGCTTATGGACACTGAGGATTTCTAAGTTTTCAATTAATAATTTACAGATACTCTGTGCTGAAGTGGATGGCATTCACTGCTCAGTAATGACTGAGTTGATCTGCTGTGTTTTAGAATACTTGTCTGTTTAGGATGCAATTGCATTACAGCTACAGCAACACACATTTCTGTTGTACACATAAATTTGTGTAGTATTTTACTGTGAAATGCATCCAGATTGTGTCTCCCATGGCATGATGCTATGCTTGGACTTCCATTCAATATATATGTAGTGTAAGGGGTTCAATTCCCCCAAACAGTCTTTACAGACATCTCAAGTTATGTTTCTTTTACAACTGTTATATATGCAGGCATTACTGTAAGTTTTTATATGTCACATTACTTTGTGTCACAGTGAGTGTTTCACAGACTTTTGAAATGCACAGTAATGCATAGTGTTTTGGTGACATAATCTGTCCACATAATCATCTGCATAAGTGGGCCCCCACATGAATATAAACATGTGCATATCACTATCTTTCAGAAACCAAACAGATGACAAACGGCAATATCTTCAGAAAGAAAATGAGATTATAATAGATGCTCTGTGACAACATGGACAGAGAATCCTTGGATGGGCAGGGAATACAGTATGGAGGAATGAATCATGGGACAATATTACCAACCTAATTAATGCAGTTGGAGGTCACAATAGATCCCATGAGACATGTCGCCAATGCTGCTTTGATATGAATCTCCATGCAGCCAACAGGTTACAGTGGTATGAGAGCTCAAGGGATACCACCAGTAGTGGCTCATCATTGACCTCACCCCCTCGATGAGATCACAGTATTTCTTGCATCCCTGGGTATCGCAAGTGGAGAGTGATGCATAATCATCATGGAATAGAAGCAGGAGTTCCAAGCCAAACATGAAGGCCTTACTTTGCATGATATGGAAGACCATAGAGTAAATTATTGCATACTGCTGTTGCACACACATATTCATGTATTGTCAGTCTGGATTTGTAGTAGTGAAATTGAATGCTGCACAGAGATTCACACAGAGTGATAATGTTCACCGTAAGCGTAATGGCATGTAGCTGTACAACTGCAGTACAGACAGAACTGTGCAATCAACATGTGTAATGCTGTCTGCATTAAAGTTCACAGGTCCATCTACTTTTGCACAACACCAGGGAATGGCAGGTGAGTGTCTTCATACAGTGTTATTGTGACCACTACCAGATATTGCCACAGCTTCATATCACAGCACTTCTGTTTACTGTCATATTGATATTTCCCAAACATTGTACACTACGGGTACATCCAATGGTGGCAAGTTGTGCGGATGCATGTACAGACAGACCAGATATGTTACCCCAACATATTCATAGGCCGCAGCAATGTGTAGTAGATCTGCAATACATGATATTAATATCACTGTTTTTCTACACATGGACATCTGGCCAACAGTTGAAAAGTTCATCACGTGAGTATCTGCAGCTCCTGTTACTGTGCTGTATATATCATACTGTCAGTATTCCATTAACTGCACACATGACTGCATTGTCTTTCTCTTTACCACTGCAGGATCCACAGTATGGCTCACAAACTCACAACGGCAGGAGTCTGTCAGTGGTTTGATATTACCTATCTTTCATAAATGTCATTGCTGTTACTCCTGTTGTTGTCCTACATTAATACTGTATCCTCCTACCCATTAATAGGACAGACTGCATCATCATCATCATCCACAAGTGCACAAACAAGTGGTATGTCTATGTAAAAACTACTGTATGTTTTACATTGTTCAAATGGTCCATACTGACAATGATGTGATTAATAATGCTGGCTTTGTTTTGCTACAACAGTTAAAGCTCATAGCTCATCCCTCTTTTACCATGCCATAAGGACTTGTCAGGTGTGTGTTATGTTTGTATTTATCACATATGTCATGTATGTTGGATATGTAACCTAATTGTCAACTCACAGTTATGTACATTTCATGACCAATACACAGAGTATACCTAATGGTAAGTCACTATTATCTGTAACATTGCAGTGAAATATATGTGTCATATGTCTTTAATAATATACAGCATGTGATGTAAGCATGCTGTCCTGGTTTGTGTCATCTGTCTCTTCTTTTAGTACATCAAATGCCTGTATCCTCCATTAGCCCATCCACTGATCCTAATTTGAAATCTGATGTGTCTCAGTGTGGTAGCATGACCCCTGGTAAACAACACACTGACACGGAGATACAGTCCAGCCAAGATTGTGACAGTTATGCAGATGCAGCTGTATACTCAGATATGGAGGGAAATTCGCCCACCATTCTGACAATGACCAGACATCAGATGATGGACATGGTGAGGCCTGTGAACAACAGACCCATCTTGTGCCTGCTGCTGATGTTGACAATTCCCTATAACACATTGATGCTGCCCATCACGGTACATGTAGGCATGCAGCTGATATGTATGGGCATGTGTTAGAGGGTGTCTACCTACTCCTATAGGCAAATTTATATTCCCAGCAATGTGATGGATCTGATATCCCATGCCACAGATTGTATTGCATAGCAGGTGGATGTGTTGCATGAAGAAAGGGCAGGAGCACATGGTAAGGTAATGGCATCACTGGCTGCTAAGAATAAAAGTATATAATCTGTGGCATGGCCTGTAGAATCCCTGGCCTCTACAGAACTACAGCTGTGCAGTAGTACAAGCAGGGTTCTGCGAACCCTAACTGTGCTTATCAGATTGCCACATAGGAGGGGCAGGTCCCCTCTGAACAGAATCAAACTTGCCCATAGGGCATCAATGACTATGTTACAATGTGCACAACCTACTGATGCTGCCCCATCTGCTGTGGGCCTAGCATTCATAACCAGACAGTCAAGTCTCAGTCATATTCCTTCACATCTGCATGTAGACGTCACATCATCAGTCTCCTCTATGGAACAATGAAGGCCAAGTGTTTCCATACGTGGTAGGGCAGACCAGAACTCTGTGTGAGCAGTCAGCCTGTGTCCTCTAGACTGCATTACAGTAATACAGACAGTTAATCCACACTGTCTGGTAGTGTCATTTTCATCCCATCATGCTGATGATTGCTGTTCAGAACAATGACAATGTCATTATGATGATGTGACATATTGCCAGCTATGCCAGGAGAAGTAGGGCAGTGGATGTGTAACAAATGCCAGCACAGCTAGGTGGAATTTAGTAAGGAATTATATTTTATTTGAATATCAAACTGATTTGTACAGATGCTTATGTTGACAATGTATATGTAAAATTGCTTGTGTTAAAAATATACCAACAGTGGGTCCTTACTGTACTGTAACTGAATTGAATGTATATATATATATATATATATATATATATATATATATATATATATATATATATATATTCTCTGCATGAAGCTGTTCTGCTGTATTTATGGGTGATCTGGATAAGGTATCAGTCAGATAAAGAAGTTTGCCTTTTGTATAGACCATTCTGAAGTTGTGCGTTTGTAATTTGAATATTATTCTTTGTAATCTTGCTGGTGCTGAATGCATAGGCTTATTTAAAATAGCAACTAGAGGTTGGTGATCAGTTTCAATCTGGATAGCTTGACCATAGATATAATCATGAAACTTTGACCATGAAAATACTATTGCCAAAAGTTCTTTCTCAATTTGAGCATAGTGCATTTCAGTTTGGGTAAGAGTTCTAGATGCATAGGTTACTGGTCTGCCTTCTTGAAGAATAACTGCACCAAGACCAAATTTTGAAGCATCACAGGAAAGAGTTGCTGGTATATTGACATCATTGTATTGTAATGTAGGTGGGCTGGCAATTTTCTGCTTATGATCTTCAAATACCTTCTGGTGCTGTTCCAACCAAGACCATATAACATTTTTGCACATCACCTCTCTCAAAGGTGCTGTCAACTCACTGAAGTATGGTATAAACTTGCCTAAATAGTTGACCATACCAAGAAAACATTGTAGAGTCTGAACATTATCTGATACTGGCATCTCAAGAATAGCTGCTTGCTTTGACGGATCTGGCCGCAAGCCAGTGCTATTAAATAAATGACCTACATATGTAACTTCGGGTAGTCTGAATTTGCACTTCAGAGGATTGAGCTTTAAGTTCACTTCACATGCTTTCTTAAGGTTTCTATCATGTTCTGCTTCACCATCGCCTCCAACCAATAAATCATCTACTATTATGGCACAAGGATAACCTGAAAAAAATTGCTCCATTGCACCCTGAAAGACTTCACTTGCAGAATTTATTCCAAATGGCATCCTGAGGAATCTTTATCTGCCAAAATGGGGTACTGAACGTAGTCAGTAATGAGGATTTGTGATCAGGCATCACTTGCCAAAATTAACTTTTTGGATCCAAGACAGAAAAAAACAGTGGTATTTGGTATTACGGCTGCAACTTCCTTGACTCCATATATTGGATGATGTGATCTCTTTATGGCTTTGTTCAAATCTCTTGGTTCCATACATATCCTGATTTCATCTGAGCCTTTTTTTTGGGCTGCTACCATGGACGATACCCATTCAGTTGGTTGCGTAACTGGACAAATTTCACCTTGCTGCACCATTTTATCCAACTGAGCTTTAACTTTATCCTGCATAGCTATTAGAACTTTTCTTGCTGGTTTGACCACCAGACTGACCTCTGGGTATAACTTCATAGAATACACAACTGGAAGTTTGCCCAACTTGTCATCAAAAATATCAGCATACTCTAAGAAAACAGCTTCAGTAAAATTGGAACTAGGACGTCCTTATATGAGGAGCTTCTTTGATAAAAGAAAGCAGATTCATTCTCAAACTATCTCTGAGACCCAGTAATGACTGCAGACGTCTTCAAACTACATAGAATAACAAACTGTGACAGCTCCTAACCAAATAACATGAAAGCACGACTGAGCCTTCGGTTTGAATTTCTTCACCTCCATAAACAACAAGTTTCGCACTACTAGCCACGTTGAGTTGTTCACTAATTCTCACCTAACAAATGTGTCTGCTGACATAATATTACACTTTGAGACACTGTCTACTTTAAGCTCGGTGGATTTACCATTGATCTGGACAGTACAAAACACTTCATTCTTTACAGATTTAGTGCATCAACCGTTTCACCAATTACTGATACACAATCTACATAGAAAGTGGAATTGCAGCTCTCTATATGATCAACTTGCTTTTTTGAGTGACCTTTTTTAACTGTGTGAGGTTTACTTGATTTGCAAAACATCTGAAAATGGTTCAATTTTTTTACACTTATGGCATTGCTGACTAAATATTAAGCATTTTTCTCTTTTAGACTCATAACTGGCACCACAATTATGTGACAGTTAACAATAAAACTGGATTTGGGTTTTGCTAACAAACTCTTGTACTGCATCAAGCATGTTCTTTTCTTAGAACTTACTGAAAAACTGTGGGACTTCCCAGGTAAACCCATAGACTGCAGCTGCAGTGTGTTTAGGCCTGCTTCTGCTAGCCATGTGTTGCATGCTGTCTGCATTTGCTCTGAAGCCTGCTGAAACCAAGCTCTTATCACTTGCAAGCATACTTGTGTGCCTTTCTGTAACTTCATGGATTTAACAATTTTCAGTAGCTTTGCTCAGCATTAAATTACTGTCACGAAGCAAAATCTTTCTCACTACAGCACTATTAATACTAAACACAAGCCTCTCCTTTATCAACTCATCTTATAAGTCATCAGACCAACACATCTTAGCTTTGTTTCTTAGGTCAGTTAGATAAGCTGCAAAAGTTTCTCCTGGTTTTTGATCTCTTGTGTAAAACAAATGCCTGTGTAATGTAATATTTGTCTGGAGGTTACACATTTCCCCGAACTTGGACTTCAAACACTCAGGGTCTTCCCTTGATTCAGCCTGTACAACAATATGATGGTTTTTACCTTCTCCCTCATACACTGCTGGTACATACAGTAATGAATGCTCTCTTTCAGTGGCCTGTGAACCAGCTATGTTTAACAAAATGAATACCCTCATGCGTGCATCTGTCAGAATAAGCTGCTTGTATAAAAACATCGTAATCTTGGTCAAATATTCACCAATTCTCTGCAATATTGTGATCAAATGCAATGGTGATGGTTTTCGAAATCCATCTGCCATATTAACACATACCAGTGAAGGCTTTTGCAAGTATGCACAAACACACACACATATACATATGCCAGAAATTTATGCCAGTACTTGTAACTATGTCCAATAGCACAGCAAGACTCTGAATAACTGAACTTTTTAAAAGAAGTCTCTTGGGCACTGTAATACTCTTGACATCGCTGTACTGTAAGAAATCACCTCATCAGTGTAAGAAACATTTCCAAATAACTGCACTTTGCGAATGAACTGTCCAAAAGAAGCTCATAGTAAGAAACGTTTCAAAATAACTGCACTTTGCTAAACAGTGCACAGCACACTGAAAGATTCCCAAAATGGCTGTACTTTGCCAAATAACTCTTTACAGTGCAAGAAACACTCTGTAATGGTGGCACTTTGCAAATAGACACACCCAGCACAAGAAACTTTTAGAAATGACTGTATTCTGAGTGTACTTTACGAAATGGCTGCACTTGCACACAGATTCATTCTTCAGAATACATGCACAGTAATAAGCAAACACTGTAAGCACTATTACACACTTTGAGATGCTTCATATAACTCTAGTTATGCCCTGAATGCAAAGTGGAATAGTAGTTATGTCAAAACACAGTACTTTGCCAAAAAAACATGCAGTCACCCCACTTTATTTATGCATAATGTGCCCATTTTGCACTTATTATATTCATTTTGCTCTTTTAATCTTTTTCCATGTCCATTATATTTTTCTTGTGCTCTTTTTACTCTAAGCATGCCCATTTTGCTTTAAACAAGCTTGTTTTGCAATTCCAATGTAATTCCAAACCCTTTATGTGCTTTTCTGATAATTATTTTATCAAATATCTTAATTTTAAACATTTTGTTTAATTAATAAACCTTTTTGTGCCTTTCAATTGTTTAATAATGTGGTTTGTGCCCTTGTAATGCTCCATTTTATCTTTTTTATAAAATAAATCATTCATGAAAGTTTTCATTACCTTTGGTTCATTTCTGGCTCTTTTTTGTGTTTGTTTCTCTTAGTTTACCTTCACTGTTTTCTATGCACCTAGTAGCTCTGAAAAGCAGTTTCTGGAATCCCAATTCTGGCACTATGTCGCTTATCCAGTCAGGATAAACTAGACAAGTCTTTGTGGTTCTGTTGAAGCAGCTTTATTATGTACAAGCACATCAGTATTGAGGCTTAATAACTTTAACTTAGATAAACTTATAAACAGACTAGCCATTACACTCATATATGCTTACTCTCTGGCTGCACACTCAAAATGGCACTGAAGTTAGCATGTGCTAAATATTTATATGCATGTGCTGACCTTAAAATCCTTCTTAAAGATACAGCACACACACACACACACACACACACACACACACACACACACACACACACACACACACACACACACACACACACACACACACTATTCTACACTCACAGTTTTAAATGAAGCCAGACATGCAGCGTCTGTAAGAAGCATGGTTTTTAGTCTTTGTAGGCAGAGTAGAAGTTTGTAATTGTTTTATGATTTCCAGAAGCTGCTCCAGACCTGAGTAATGCTCTTCTGTGTATATTATTAACATACACTAAATCCTGGCTGAATCCTGGCAGTTTCTAGCAGTGGAGATTTGCATGGAAACTAGAAGTCAGATGACCAGATGTATGTGATATCATTTTGTACAGAAATAATGTTTTAATATTAGGTGAGACACAAGTCTCAGAGCAGTCTGTTTTTTGGAACCTAACATAGATCTCTCACCTACTTCATCTTGCCTTGCTCTATCAAGTAAGTAGGAACAATAATTCCCTGGATCAGTCAGGAAAATATAGAATAGTTAAGTATTGTTTTTCTGTAACCGTGTGAATCTTTCCAGCTCTGTTATTTTTAATATTTCCTGTGATTGAAACTCTGGTGCTTACTGTAAATATATATTATATTTTTATGTTCTTTTATTATTTATTATTAAATATATTTAAACTTTTAATTGTGGCTGGTTCTTTACAGAATATTTTAACCTTTCAGAGTACTTATATCTATTACTGTGGCCACTCTTGAAGCCTGGCTGTTTGGTCAACATTACCATTTGTATAATATTAATTTCACTCAGTATAATTGGGTACCCTTGCAAGAGCCTTAGATAGCTGGCTTTGTAGTGTTTGGTGGGAGTGATAACTACCTTATAGTCTGGCAAAAGGGGGCACGGCAGGTAAATATGTGCCAGCTATTTCCCAGGGGGCGGTGTATGTGTGTGTGTGTGTGTGTGTGTGTGTGTGTGTGTGTGTGTGTGTGTGTGTGTGAGCTCCTTGGAACAGGGACATGAAGCACTGGTTTCACAGAAGGGGTGCTGGAGGACTTGGCTTAAACATTCATCTGTGGACTTAACTCTATAGCTGTGCTAGTGAGAGTCTTACTGCGGTCCTGGAGGGAGACAGATATAAGCAAATCCAAACCCCAGGCTGACTGTGTTCCCTGTGTGCTCTTAATGAGAAATTGTGCTTAATGCAGAGAGGTCAGCATCTGGAAATACTGAGTGTATCTATTTATATTCCAAGGGAACATCCCTCTCCTGTGTCAGTGTTGAGGATTCAGGATCCTTGATTACTGACCCAGAGTGGAGACATCACAGTCATCTCTCTGTGTTCATAGACAAGTCTAATAACATAGGTGTCCAACAGTTTTAATAAACATAGCTGACTGGATTTATTACATTACTTTATCGATACTTTACAGTGATATATTTGGTTTGTGAGATTAACAGCAGTTCTGTATTATGTCCTGAGTTGTTTACCTGTTCGCAGTTTTTTATATTTGCCAGATAGAAATGTGATGCACAGATATGTGTCCCTTATTGTGTGCCATTCACAGACACACCAATATGAGTACGCATGTACACCTGTGTCATTTGTGCTGAGTTGATGATCCCTGTTGCAATAGATGTGTATATATTCATAATGTTATATATTATGATTATGCTGTTATGTCTGATGCTCATTGTGTACATCTTGTGGGTAATTGCCATTAGATGCAATCTGTGCTGCTGTGGTAGGGCAACAGCTGAACATCAATGCTTAATCTGTTTACTTCTATATGTGTGGCTTGTCATAACTCAAAATTGTGTGTTAGACCCTGCCATGTTGCCCGGGCCTGCATTTGTGGTCACATCCTTCATCACCCATGCCTGTGTCTTCTGCCTCCAATGTCCTCCTGCTCCTCCTCTGACACCTGCAGGATGTCATCTTCAGACAGCTGGGGTTCTTGGGAAAGTTCACCCACACCTACACCTGGAAGACCGACATGTGCCCTAGTTAGCATGTCATGTAGAGTCGTGCACTCCATTATTATCTGTGTTGCCTTATCTGGTGTGTATTGCAGTGCACCCATAGATGTGTCCAGACATCTGAACCTAGCTTTCACTGGACATTTGGTCAATGTATTTCTTGTTGTTGCATGCTCTCTGTTATAGGCCTCCTCTGCATGGTTTGATGGTTCGCAGTATGATATCTTTTACTATTGGTCAAGTGTATAACCATAGTGACCTGTTGTGGGGAGTAAACACACATGTTGTCAGCATGGATATTGTTGGGAGGGATGTCTTTAGCTTACATCAAAGCTGTGTTCCTGTACTTACCCAGTAGTAGTCCTTCAGGTATTTCACCTTGCTGGAATGTGGCCCTCAGTCCACTTTACCTTCATATAGCAGCATCATGGACATTTTTAGGGGTTTGTTGCCATGAGGTTTTTTTATACTGCCATCTGTTGCACACACAAACTGGCAGTTCAGGGATGGCCAGCCCTTTCTGTTTATCTGTCTGTATGTTTCAGGATGTATTAGTGTCATGATAGGAATGTGGGTGCAATCCATTACAGTGAGTACATGAGGGAAGTTTGTGATGTTATAGAACTGGTGCATTACTGTTCTCCAGTCCATGCGGTGGATGGAAGGTGAATGTTGTCATCCACCTTGCACATTGCTTCCAGGAATTTTGCCAGGTTAAAAATGACAGCTGTCTGTGACATCTCTATAGCATCCCCTATGTGTCTTTGCAATGTCCCAGATGCAAATACACTTAGGTTGAATCCCACTTTGGTTTCAAGAGGAATGGGGTTTCCATGCAAGGTCTGCACAGACATGTGGGGCACATGTTACAGACAGCCTGCATCGGCTGTCTGTCAGGGTGGTACCTGTCAATTATTATTTGGTCTGACAACTGGTTTAATTGCAGCCTGGCTCTCACTCTAGCTGTCTGCCTTCTAGGACTCACAGCTACATACTCATCCATGGCTTGTATCACTGTAGGTTATATTTTTCTTCATTTTTTTGTGGTATTCTTATGGAATATGATGGAATCCACAGTAGTATTTTCCAGTCCTTATGATGCCATATAGCGTAGGCAGAGGACTTCAGAATTAGAGACATAATTGCAATTTGTCACATTTAAGTTGCATTGAGTGCACACAATGTGTTTTGGAATGCAACAGGCATGAGTGGAATCCATAATTATCCTGCACTAAATAGCAAAGTACTCAAACTGCTTTCAATGTGCCTCCAGAAACTGCATTCACATCTGGTGTGCTGAAATCTTCCTTTGGTGTGCTGCACTGTCTGTAAATAGCATTTGAAGTCCGGCCCAATATAAATAATTCTGGGTCTGTCTGTATTATAATATATTACAGTATTTATGGAACGACTGTGAATGTGGCAACTATTAATCACTGTAAAGAATACTTCTTACTGATAACATTGCTTGGTATTTGTACCATTTTGACAGCTTTTATTGTTCACAAAATATTTACATTTGTTTACTCTCTTTTAATTTCTGCAAGTCTTTTGGGTTTCTAATACCATGATAGGAATGGACCCAGTCCTAAGTCAAATTACAATTAAAGTTAATGAACTTTGTATTGTTTCAGTCTTTGATGTTAACCAAAAGTGCTCTTCGCAGCACCCTCAGTGTGCTCAGGAATGACTCCTTCTGCAATTGTATTGGTGACATATCCAAGTATGCTTGTAATTATTTTTATAAGACCTGTTGCTCCTACTACTACTGGAACTGTCTGAGTATCTTTCTTCCACATTGCCCTAATTTCTGCCTGCAAATCCTAGTATTTTATGACTTTGTATGTCTCTATATGTAAGATACTATGTGTATCACTAGGTGTAGCAATTTCAATCATCAATGCTACTTTTGTCTTCTTTTCATGGACTACTATATCTGGTTTTCTTGCATCTATTTTTTTAACTGTCGGTAATGGGTGATCCCCTGTGATATAAACTTCATCACTTTCTATGATGCTTTGTGGCTCATGTTTCCAATGATTTTCAGCCACTTCAATGCCATAATGTTTGTACAATCCCCAGTGCAACAGTCTTGCCACACTAGTATGCCTTTCATTATACAATTGTTCTGCCAATAGTTTATCACAACCAGCTACAAGATGTGTGACTGTTTCCTGCTCTCTTTTACAAAACCTATATCTGTCAATTTCTCCCACATGTTCAATGGATTTTGTAAACCAGTGTGCACATAGTCCACTATCTTGGACCATCAATATTAACCTTTCATCTTTTGTTTTAAATTCACCTCTCCTTAACCATTCCTGCATTCCATCCTGGTCAACATAAGGTTGTTCCAAGAGTATCCTCTACTTGCTGCTATATTTATGCATTCTTCACATTTCTTCCCTTCTCATCTGATCTTTCACCTTATATTCTTTCTTTTGTTTTTTTGTCACATCAGTTGCTGCCAGATTTTTATATACTTCTGGTATGATTTCCATTCCTACTTGATGGCAATACACTTCTGCACTAAGAAGGGAAGACATCTTAAACTTTTTCTCCTCATGTTTAAGAACATTCACTACAGTTGGGTCTTGTGAAGTCAACAGATATGTGTGCAGTCCCACAATTACAGATCTATACTGTACATGTAATAAATTTCAAGGAGGCCTATACTTCCTTCAGAACATATATATAATCTTGGTATGGACTGATTTTTATAAATCATTTGATGAGCATGAAGCACCCTTCTTGTTTTCCTGTCTAACCTGTCCAACATATCATGGAGCCAATCAATCACTCCAAAGCTGTAAGTTAAGACAGGAAGAGCAAATTGGTTTATGGCTTGGACTTTGTTCCTAGATATCAATGCGGTTTTAATATTAATTTAAGCCTTCGAAAATATTACTTACTGAGTTTTATTTGCATTTGTTCATGTTTTATTGTTGATCCTTCATCAATTCTAAACTATTTATACAATCTCTCTTGCTCAAGTTCTTTTATATCACATTCCAGTCCCAAACTGATGTTTTCTTGGTGCTGCTGCTTTCCTTCTTTAAAGGTTGTTTTTGCACATTTAGCAAGACCAAATGGCATTCTTATATCATCTAAGAAATTTTTAACCACTTGCAGTCGTGCTTTCAGTTCCTCATCTGATGAACTATACCATATCATCTACAAAATGAAGAAGATAGGTCTTTACACTTTGTTGTTTCTAGAAGCCAAGTTATAGCCATGGCCTAATGTGTTAAGTAGACAGCTTAAATGGGTTAAGGGCAAGACAAAATAGCAGTTTTGACAGTAAGTCACACAGAATATCCCCCCATTTAAGTTTTATCCCTGGAGTAATAATTTGTCCTTTATCATGGCTTAATTGCAAAATGGTCTGCTTCATGGTTGCTGTAATGTGTAGGGTGTATCTTATACATTTTTAAGCACTCTTTTATCTATGAATGTGGAATACTGTCAAATGCTTTTTTATAGTCAATCCATGCCATACTTAGATTCTTCCCATTTTTTCAGTTCTCCATTATGACTTTATTTAGCAGCAAATGATCCTTTGTTCCATATGACTTTCTTTTATTACCTTTTTGTTCTGTTTCCATGATTGAGTTTTCATCTAAATGACTATAAACTCTGCCAGCATCAATTCTGGTGTATAGTTTATACATTGTCGGAATGCAAGTTATTGGTCTATAATTTTTGGGAAATCTTGCGGGTTCACGTTTAAGTTTGTTTTTCTTGTTTTTAACCAGGCTGGTGTCTGTTTAGGGTGTACATATAAATAGTTCTTCCTCATGGCTAAATCTTCATACAAAGATGTTAATACTTTTAGCCAGAAGTCAGGTACTGCATCTGGGCCTGGGGTTTTCCAGCTGGAGGCTTTTCTTAACCTTATTTCAATTTCTCAGGCCGTTACTTCATCCCATTTCATATCCTGTGCATTTGAACTTCTTATTCTCTCTTTTACTTCTATACATTTATCGCATTTATGTTCCACAGGATCTTCATAGATATTTCTCCAAAATGTATCTATTTCTTCTTTTTTGGGTGGTCTCAACTCCTTTTGCCTTGTTTCCCAATTCTCTATAGAACTTTTTGGGTCATCAATATATTGCCTATCTTGTACTTTTCCTTTATATTTATCTGCATATCTTCTAAGCTTTTCTGCTGAGATTTTTTGCTTGTTATTTGTAGTAGTACAGGACAAATCCTGATCTGTTCTAATACTGTGCTTTACTTTTATAGATTTATTTTATGTCGATCTTTCTAAGTATATTTGTTGATCTCTTCCGTCTTCTATACTCTTCTAGCAATGACACTTCTTGTCCTAATTGCTTTACAGTTTTCTCTATTCGATACTTCTATGATGGTATTCGATTTTTCCCCCTCCCTTCCTTTCCCTTACTACCCTGTGTTCTTGTGGCAGAATTTTATCTGTTATTAATTTAGCTGCACAGTAATATATATTGTTTACTTCTGTTATATCGCATGGATTTCTACGGACAGCTGTAATTACTATGTTCATTTGTTTTATTAATCTTCTAACTTTTTGGGTTTTATTGACCTTCTGCAGTCTATTTCTTTCATTGATCTTAATATGTCTATCTCTATTAAATCAAGCAACCCTTCTCTTAGCTTATTTTCTTCTATACTGTGAGCACATTTTTTGTTCTCCATTTTCTGCAGTCATTCTATAGAAAGTTCTAAAGCATCTTCCTGTGGCACATTCTCTTCAATTTTATCCTGTGTCATCGATTGCTCTGTCATATGGGAACTCCCTGACCTATCACTCCTCAACATTGACTGCATCAGAGTTGCCACAGTTTCCTGTTCCTTCTCTTGCAGTCCAGCTTCAAGTAGACATTTATACTGGTTTTCTGTGGAAGGCTCCCAAATATCTTCATATGGCAACTGACCAGTTGCTTCCTATTCTACTGGTTTCTCCTTACTTTGGATGTCCATTGCTCTATCCTGCTGTGGTGTTTTCTGAGATAGATTTTCTACACTGAATCCTTCAGCTCGCAGGTACTCTATAACCTCATTTGTTTATCTTATGCTTTTTGTAATGATTTTTCAGAAAATGCTGTGCAATGCAAGGATGTGTATAGGCTGCTGGATGTGTGACATTCTACACTATACAGGTGTTAATAATTTAACAGCCCTCTACTGCAGATGGCAAAACTGAACAAATTCACCAATATCTGTTAAAAATTTATCCCACTGATTCTCATTTTTTAAAGTGTATTATTAATTATATTATTAATAATTTCTCAATGTCTGTTTAAGAATTTCTCTTGATTTTTAATTGTATTACACTGTAAACTATATAAACTGTATAAATTCTTGTATCTTCTTTTGTCTAATCAAAACAATTTCATGTTCTTATGGAGATTTTCTTCCCAGGCCTCAACTGAAAATGGAACTATGTCACCGGCAAGGCTTTCATGTGGCATTTTAAATCTAGAGGGCAGCACACATCGGCACTTCAAACAGGAAGTTTTAAGTAGTAAGCTACTGTGTCGTTTGCCTTTTCAGAAGGTTCAGCCATGGTTACAGATTGGGAAAGTGATGAGGGAGCTTACCCTCCCTTACCTGCAGGTCCAGATACTGAGGTGCTTAACAAGAGATTTAGGAGAGGCTCACAGGATGAGGGATAGCTGACATATGGAAGAAAAAGAGGAAGAAATGGGCAAGGGAAATATTCTGTTACAAATGGACATTAATAGTATTCGAAAAAATGTAGATGGCAATAATGAGATAGTTACAGAATGTAATTAATAATTAACCTTTCTGGTCAAGAATTATCACATGCTGCTAGTACTGTTTTGAACTTAGGCTTAAAGTATGTGTCTACTGTTTTCCTAGGCTTCATGTTTTGAAGTGTGAAATTTTCAGGCTGGTACGGAAATTACATCTCGCACATTTTTTTTTAATAATACTATGACTGGCAATGTGAAATTTGAAAATAGTATTGTCTAGTTTAGAGGATAGCTTCCACTCTTGTGTTTCAGATGTTATTGAAAATGAAGAACACATTTTGAATGCTTATTGTTATTTGGACACAGTGGAGGGTTGAATGTAAACGTTTGTTTATACCCCCTTTTAGTAATGAAACTATATGGAAATTTCCAATAGTTTTTGGGTTTGCCATTGAAAGGTTATTTATGAATTTTGATAAGAAAAGATGAAATGTGCAGTATAATTTAACTAAGGAATAGTGGAAAACTCTAATAGATTTAAGTACAAGCCAACAGCTAGTGATAAAACCTGCTGATAAGGGGAATAAAATTGTTATCATGAATTATAAGCATTATATCAAAATGTGTTATGAACATTTAGATAACATAAATGTGTATGAAAGAAGTCATATTTCACAATATGAGGAAGCCCTTTTGACATACCAACAAATATTGAACAAAGGGTAGATTGGGATATTTCAATAAGAAGGATATCGAAAAAAAGGTGGTATGGCTATGTTTTATTGCCTACCAAAGATATATAAGGGCTTAATTAATTTAAGTGTTTACTCAATAGTATCTGCTCGCAGATATTTTCTATATAATATTGGAATATTCCTACATAAGTATCTTTTGCCTTTTGTTTTAAAGATTCCTTTTTATATAAGGGATATGCAGGACTTTTTGGGTAAAATTGCTGAGGTAAGATGGGAACAAGATATGTTTTGGATAACCCTTGATGTCAGGAGCCTTTATACTAATATCCAACATATGCATTGGGTGGAAGCTTTGCAGTATTTTTTAGGAGACTCTTCCATGCCTCATTTTATAGTAGAAATGTTGTTATTTTGTTTGAATAACATTTTTTTTTACTTTTAACAATTAACTTTTTTTTATCAAAAACAGAGTGCAGCCATGGGGGCTTTCCTTGCCCCCATGTATGCAAATTTGGTTATGGCAAAATCTGAAGTGGAATATTTATATTCTCATGAATTTTTGGGAAAATACATGATTAAATATTTTCATTTTATAGATGATTTTTTTTTTGAGTAAAGGCGGAATTGATTTAATAGACCAATTTGTACAAGATTTACAATGTAATAGGTTTCAATTTATATTTGAAGATTTACAGTTAGGGTTCACAGATTAATTTTTTATATTTGACATTGAAGGGTTGCCTGGATGGGAGAATTATTTATTTATTTTTTTTGTATTTATTTTATATTTGTTAACCAGGATAGTCTAACTGGATTTATACCCTTTTTCAGTAGAGTCCGGGGAGATAAGCTCCAGGAGATTACTAGACTACTAACAAACAGGTACTAGTTGTTATACAGTTAAATACTACACATTTTAAACAATTCAGGAATCTTCACAGTTTATACAAAAACATGTTACAAACATTAGATAAGATATTTTAGACTTTATATACAAGACTTCATTAGTAACTAGAAATTAATTGTTAAACAAATGCATTCTTCAAGTTTCAACAGTTCAGCAATGCTCACAGTTTAAACAATACTTGTTGCCTGCCTTAGGTAGGATGCTTTAGAATTATATGCAGAAGAATTTAACTAGGTATTTTAAATTATCTCTATTAGGATAAGATATGTTTTTGCCAAGGATAGGCCTTGATATAAAAAGACACAGACAGAGCAGGAATTAGGTCTTAAGAGAGGGTATTTGGGATATAATATGAAATTCGTCTGGATTTGTACAGGGACATAACCAATGGGTTTTAAGATAGAGTTTCAGATTGTGTTTAAAAAGTGTAAATGAAGACAGTGATGTAAGTTCATGGGGGAGTTGGTTCCAATACTTTCCAACTGCATTTGAGAACAGAGCATCTCCTGCCATGTTATTAGATTTACATGTTGATACTAGTAGTTTATTAGATGAGCATAAAGTTGAAAGGTTCTTATATTGGGTAATGAGACTAGCAAGTATTGGGGAATTGGTAGGTTGGAAACGGGTTTTGTGCGCAATGTTGACTTGTTTAAAGTGAATCAGATTCAGAAGCTCTAACCAGCCTAATTGTTTCAGATTATGGCAGTGATGGGTCCTAAAGGAGGAAGCAGTAGCAAATGTGGCAATGCTATTGTAAGCATTGGCTAGCTTGTTAAAGTTATTTTTTGACAAGTTAGTATATATGGAAGAAGCATAAAAAAGTGTGGAGATAAGGTAGGAATAAGCAATAGTGGTTCTGGCTAGTGGGGAGAGAAAGGGTTTTATCCTATTGAGGGAGTCTAGTTTCCTGTTGACAGTTTTTATGGTATTGTTGATATGGGTTTCAAAGTTCAGGTTATCAATGGTTACCCCTAGAAGTTTAGTTGTTGAATCGGGAGATATGAGAGTACCATTATTGGATAAGACTGAAAAGTTCATTGGGAGTTATTTATGGGTAGGAGTGAAGAGGAGAAGTTTGTTTTTTGGGGGTTCAATAGGAGGCAGTGTTGTAAAAACCAATTTTATGTTTTATTGAACATTGTCTGAGTTAGAGTCTGTAGTTGGGATCAAGATTTAGCTGAGCAGATTATTGTCGAATCATCTGCGTATTGTACACAGTTAGTTAAAGGAATAGCTAGGTTGAGGTCATTGATAAATATTGAGAAAAGGAAAGGGCCCAATATAGAGCCCTGAGGAACACCTAGGGTAACTGGGAGATGGGATGAGAGGTTGTTGTCCCATAGCACTGCCTGCTGTCTGTTATCAAGGTAGGACTGGAACCATTTTATAGTCTTTGTGTCCAGAAAGAAGCATTTTAGAATATTGAGAAGTAAGTGGTGGTTGACCATGTCAATTGCTTTTGAAAGGTCGATGAAAAGTGCTGAAGAGAGAAGATTATTATTACGTTTTTTATTGATGCTGTCCATGAAGGATAGGAGTGCAGTTGTTGTACTGTGGAAAGGCCTAAAGCCATGTTGAGATTTGGCCAGTAAATTGTTCTGGAGTAGATGGTCTAGTAACTGTCTGTGGATGCACTTTTCCATTATTTTAGATAATGGGGAAAGTAGAGCTATGGGATGATAGTTAAAATATTCTCTGGAGTTTCCACCCTTGTGTAGGGGGATAATGTAGGAGATTTTCCAGATGGTGGGAATAGTACTTTCTTGTATGGTTCTATTTATCAGCAATGATACAGGATAAGCTATGACTTTGGCTGCCTTTTGCAGGTATTCAGCAGGTAGCTGGTCAGCTGAGGGGGTAGTAGGTTTTAGTTTACTTAAGATGTTGCAGATGAGGGAAGTTGGGACAGGTTGCAGGTTTAGAGTTGGGAGAGAGACAGTAGTACTGGTTGGAAGGGCAGAGCTATCAGCTGTTAGTTGATTTGCAAGTGTTTGGATGGTCTCAGTGAAGAAGGTATTAAAAGCATTAGCAGTTTACTTTAGATTGTCGGAATTTGATCCTATAAGGGGTGGTGTTGTGGATTGGCCTGGTTGAAATATTCTGTTTATTCTAGCCCAGAACTTTTGTGGAATATTTTGGTTGGTCTGTTGGAGGTGGAAGTAAAAGTTTATTTTTATCTTCGAGTATAACTTTCTTATAGGTTCATAGGTTCATAGGTAGGTGCTAGGCTATCGGCCCTAGGACCCATACAAGCCTAGCCAAAAAATGTACCTTGGCTTTCGCCACACAACAAAATTATTTTCCTATGCCCCTGTCGAGCAGAGCCACAGAAGCCCCGGGGTGAATTTCCCATTTCCCATCCAATCATCAAGATTTTTCTTGAAGAGTGTTAATGAGGAGCTCTGTTTGACATAGATAGGTAGTCTGTTCCAGAGTATGGGAAGTCTCTGGAACAGGAATCTATTCCTCCAGCATGTTCTGTTTATTGTGGTGACAATGTTAAGGTCCCTAGAGCGTGTTGCTCGGAGGGATTGGGATTTCTTTAAGTGGAGCATGTCCAACAGCTCTGGGTTTGACATAGTTTTGTATGTTAGGCAGAGATCGCCCCTGAGTAGGCGATATGTGATGGAGTAAAGCTGTAGCTTTTTGAGAAGGTCTGCATAGGGCATCTGTTTGAGGCCAGTAATCCTCTTTGTGAGGTATTTCTGTGGTCTTTTCAGTTGTTGTAGATGTCTTGTGAGGTACATACCAAAAGGGGCGTTGTACTCTATAATGGGTCTAATGAGTGATGAGTAGAGGGGAACAATGACCTCTTTTTTTCTGGATGAGAATCCTTTTGTGATGAGATGAGCCATGTAGAAGGATTTCCTGACCACTGTGGTGATGTGATTATCAAAGGAGAGACTACTGTCCACCTGTGTCCCAAGGTCTCTTATCACATTTTCAGCATTAAGTAAACTACCAGCTGTGTGGTAGTTCATGGGTACAGAGTTTTTACCAAAGGAGATGACAATACACTTTTTGGCATTGAGCTTCAGGCCATGGCTTTGACACCAGGTATCTGTCTCAGTGAGGCCCTTTTGTAGTTTGTCCACATTGTTAGGAGTTTCAATTATGGCTCCTAATTTGCAGTCATCTGCAAACTTTGTTAGCCAAAGACCTTCTGTGTTGGCCTGCACTTCAGAGAAGTAGATATCAAACAGGAGAGGACCCAGGACTGAACCCTGTGGTACTCCACTTGTCACTGGTCTGATGTCGGATTTGGAATCCGCTACTTTCACAGTGTGGGTTCTGTCCATGAGCCAGTTGGCAACCCATCTTGTGACATAGGGATTTATACCTAGTTTAGTGAGCTTATCTATAATTTCAGAGTGGGGGATGGTGTTGAAAGCCTTGGCAAGATCTAGATAAGCTGTGTGAACCATTTTACCATCATCTATGGCTTTGGTGACTGCTTCAAAGAAGTCAATCAGGTTTAGGAGACATGAACTGCCTTTTACAAATCCAAACTGAGTAGGTTCCAGAGTTTGGAGATTACCAATGTCTTTGTTTATGAGTTCCATGATGATATGTTCCATGGCCTTGCAGACCAGGCTCGTCAGGCTAATGGGGCGGTAGTTCCCTGGGTCCGTCGTGGCTCCCCCTTTGTGGAGTGGGATAACTGTCGCGGTGCGCCATTCAGTGGGTACAAAGCCTGAGGTGAGGCTATGATTGAACATGGTACTTAAGTAGGGTGCCAGTTTATTCTGTAGTTCATGTAGAACGCAGCCTGGGATAGTGTCAGGTCCCATGGATGCTGTGTTCTTGGCTTTGGAGAGTGTGTTTTTTACCTGTGCAGCCATGATTATAGGAACTTTGCATTCTTCCGGTATAGAGATGGGCCCTAAGGGGTGAGAGGGGGGTAAAGTTAGCACTGAACCTATCTGCTAGGATGTTGGCGATATCAGTTGGTTCTGTATATTTAGTGCCATTATGCTGTGACTCAGAGCAGATCTGAGTGTTCCCATTTAGATTCTTGACATAGCTACAGAATGTTTTGTGGTTGTCTTTAGAGTCAGTGGCAATTTTGTTTTCGTAACTAGCTTTGGAGGATTTTATGAGGGATCTCAGCTTCTTACTGAGGTTGACCAGGGAGTTCCTCCAGTCATGGGATTTTACTATTTTTTGCAACAGTTTCTTTCTTCTGTTGTAGAGTTTGTTTATGGCAGAGGACCACCAGATTGGCTTCCTTTTTTTGGAGGATAACATCTTGGTTCTATTAGGGATAGAATAAATCCTTCGCAGGTTAATACCAAATATTTATTCCACGGAACATGTAGAATACCATACGAATCCAAAAACAAAGACAAGGCACCAAACAGATAAGCAAAGCAATCAAACTGATGTAAATAGTAGATCGGTTAAGCGCTTTCATCTGCCGATAGCAGATTTCATCAGAACAAAGATATTTTCTACATCACTTCTTTAAATACCCAACATTTTGGCGCCAAACATTGATTAATTACTAATTGTTAATTAAAACTGAGATTTACTAAAACAATATAAGTAATTGTTTAAAAATATATAAGTAATTGTTTAAAAATATTTCTAGTTAGTTACTTAAAAAATATAAAAAAGTATATATATATATAGTTCCTTAAGAATTATGTGTACTGTGTATATGTATAATTGTGAGGGGAAATATAATTACTTGTACAATGTATTTTCATCTCACAATAAATATCTCACAATAAAAGTAAAAATAAAAATAAAAATAGCAGGACAAATTACATAACTGATACACAACATAGATGGATACATAAAATACAATAAACAAACATAAGGCTTGCTCTAAACCTCTTAAATAGTATATACATAGTCCTAATTTACATCCTATCAGGACAATACATTCCTAATTTTCACCCTGTCAGGAAAATTTTCTAGTTTACAACCTGTCAGGACAATATAATACTTGGTCCTCACTAACCTGTATTCTACGGACTTTAGTGTACCATAGTCAATTGTGACTAGTGCTAAATAAATTCAATAACTATGCTACAGTGTTACAATAAAATTAATAAGATTGATAAAATTAATAAATTTATGTTTGCATGATAGGTATATACATTTGAACTCGTTTTCATCCAATAACAACACGAAGAGTTGGACAGCTTATACAACCCTATTGGAATAATTACAGTCTATATATGGAAGAAAATCTAATTGTTCACATATCATGGACATCCTAAAATTAAAAATGGCTTAATACTGATATATTCATTAATACCTGGATGGGTAGTTGCATCTAACATAATTTGCCATTTACTTTCCATGGCTCCCAATTTAGCTTTCCAATTACCATTCCCCACAGTACTATCTACCTGATCCAATATAGCAAATTTAAAACTATGGTCCTTGCCATTAGTCATGGTGTGTTTACTTAATGCATTTTTCACGTCACCTTTTTTCATCTTATACGTATGTTCGTAAATCCTAGTTTTTAGCTTTCTTTCAGTTTTACCAACATAATATGCGTTGCATATTATGCATGTTGCTAAATACACTATCCCATGACTATTGCAGTTTCCTGATTTAAATTTACAAGTACTGTGGGTGGTATTCACCAACTTTATACAGTACTCTTCATTAATATATTGGCACTGCTTACATGTACCACATTTTTTTTGTACCCTTAGTTTTGCTTTGTTTCCCCTTGGCACTTTTGTTATTTCTTTCAATCATTCTTTTTAAATTACAACCAGATTTATAAGTGATACTAGGGGTATCTCCAATTATATTCTTGAATTCAACATCCATGTTGAACACATACCAATGTCTGTATAATATTTCCTTAATGATATTGGAGAATGGATTGTACATAATAACACATACACGTCTATTAAATGTATTCATGACTTGTTTTCCAATTTCGAGTTGACCTAATAATGGTTTATATTTCTTTCCCCACTGGGATTTTACATAGTTTAACACATCGGTCAACATAATTTTAGGATATCCTCTATCTAAGAATAGCTGTTGTATAGTGTCAAGTTCATTGGACATAATTTCTCGTGTAGATGACATCCGTGCGGCTCTCACACATTGACCCTTTACTATGTTCTTAAACATATGGGGAGGGTGGCAACTCCCATAAAATATATAATCGTTCGAAAATGTGGGTTTTCTGTATAATTTGGAAATATATCCATGGTCATCAGAGCTAATATATATGTCTAAATATGCTATTCCATTTTTTTCTATGGTGTGAGTGAATTTTAGGAATGCAGTAGTGTTGTTGATATAGTTAATAAAGTTCTGGATACTTTCCGTTTCTCCCTTCCACACGATTAATATGTCATCTAAAAATCGTGTGTATAGCAACATTTGTTTGTAGTATTCACTAGTAAATATATATTGGTTCTCCCATTCCAACATAACTAAATTAGCAAATATGGGCGCACATGATGCGCCCATAGCAACTCCCCTTGTTTGCCTAAACGTTTCACCCAGAAATTCAATATAGTTATGGTCTAGAATAAGTTCCATCATACTCGTAGTAAGCTGTATTTTGTCCCAAGTGAAACCAGAATATTTCACCAAACTGTTGTTAAAATATTCAAGTCCTAAATCTTTAGGTATGCAGGAAAATAAGTCCTTAACATCCACTGTGATGAATGTTAGGTCCGCATCCCAAACATCTTGGTTTAATTTTTTTAACAAATCCCAAGAGTCCTTGATTAGATGTGGGACTTTTCCATATATATGTTTAGTCCAGTGGTCCACTGTGACACCTAGGTTAAATGTTTTCGACTTGGACCCAGATATAATAGGTCTTAATGGAGGGTTCTGAATGTTTTTATGGATCTTGGGAATACCAATAATATGTGCCAAAATGGGATATTCATTTCTTAAAAAATTATATAGTTCTTCAGTAATTCTGTTATCCAACAAGAACTCTTCTATAACTAAATCAATCCGTCTATGTCCTATATTAATCTGATTCCGGGAGATAACTTCATAATTGCCAGAGTCAAACAAAATATCATGAATTCTTTGTTGGTATTCATTTGTGTATGTCACTATAATCCCCCCACCCTTATCGGGTTTCATAATTCTTATATCACTGTTGGACATTATATCATTTAACATTTTCCTTTCTTTTTTGGTAAGGTTGTCCTTGAATAAACTAAATGGTTCAACTCCTTTCCTAATATTGTTGTAAACCGCGTATATATCTCTACATACAACTTGTTCGTAAAGTGCCACCTGTGTGTTATTAGGGGGAATGTAAGTGCTTTTCTTAACTAAATTATTTTCATAACCTAAGGGAGGGTCAACTTTGTCTTTAAATTGAAGAGCCAGATTTATTCTCCTACAGTATAGTTTTACCTATTTTATAATGTCAAATAGGTTGAACTGTCCGGTTGGAATATACTTCATTCCTTTACTGAACAATGTAAACAGTTCTTCTTTTATTTCCAGGCTGGTATAATTATATACCATATATCCTTTGAAATTATATATCTTGGGATGACTATAAGAAGTATTAGTCACCAAATGGTTGGTTTCGGCTGTCCCATCTATCTTGATGTTGTCTACACTATCCAAAGGTAAGATGCCATTTACTATTTTATTATCTAATAATATCTCTTCTGAAATTTCTTTGGGGCTGGAAAAAAACGGCCCCCTTGAAAATTTGCATCACCTTCCTGTCTAACATGTATTCTTTTCCTTCAACTATGCTCCAACTGATGAACATTATCCATTTCTCTCCTTAATTGTGGCCAAATATAAACTCTGCCTACCCTATATAGTTCTGTATCTCTCTCCATTTTGTGTATCTTTCTATTACATATCGTCTTCATCTTGTAACTAGCTGTCTGGAACTGTTTAAAATATAATTCCTGCCATTTTTCAAATTCCTTATTGCCAATAATTTCATCATTTAATTCTTCTATCTCATTGTATAACTTTGCCACTTTTTCATCATTGTACTTCATTAACATTTTAATGTACATACTTCCAAACAAGTCAAATAGTTTATTAAAGTCTTGTTTGATTGTATTAGTATATTCAAACCCTAAAGGTAGCTTAAAAAAACGCAGCCCTTTAGGCACAATATTAGAATTAATACATTTCTCTAAATATACATTGTCCAATTTAACACTTTTGAACTGTATTAATTTTTTCCCCAAAAGATGAATTTTGCTTTTCATATTATTTGATAATACATTACAAGCAGCAGATTCATTTCTAAAATTACATTCACCATCAATTCCCAAAAAACATTCATCATTTAAAAAGTCTTGCATAAATTTATCATTATTTTCTCTATCAATAAAAGGTACATTTTTATCAAATTTTCCTTGTACATTTATACAGTTGTTCGGACTAGTTAGGAAGTCTTTAAGCACAGTACCTGTTTGTATCTTGTTAGCGTTTTTCTTTGTCACATTAGAATAAGTTTTATTAGTTTCTTGTTGCACTTGGATAATCTCGGATGCATTATGCTGTGTAACTAGCATGGAGGAGTGGATATCCTTAATGAATATGGACACGCCTCCGCCTTTAGTGCTTCTTTCTGGGTTAGGTGGCCGAAAGGTATGGTATGAATTGAAGCCTGGTAATGCAGGGGTGCTCTCTGGAGCTTTGAACCAGGTCTCTGTCACTGCACAGATGTCAATGTTCTCCATTTTAAGGAGTGCCTCGAGTGAGTGCATTTTGAAGTGTAGACTTCTAGCATTGAGTAGCATTACCCTCAGATTTTGCTTGTTTGTACCTGTTACTGTGGTGAATTTGTCATTTGAACCTTGCCTAAAAAGGGCACTATAGGGGTGGCAAGAGTCTTAGCCAGTATCCGGAATCCTAAGGGTGACAGGTGCAGGCCATCTCTGGCAAAGCATCGTGGACTGTCGATCATGTCATCCCAGGCAGACAAATACTGGATCCCCTTAGAATGACACCGGAAGCTTAGCCAATTGTTGAACAAACACAATAATAACAGCGACAACTGCCCAAAGATACTCAGGACCAGCAAAACTATAAGGAATGTAATTTAATATCCACACATCCACCGACTAAGCGCTTTCACCTAAAAAGGCATCATCAGAGTCGGTTTACACTTAACAACCACCATATTTAAATAATTACATCAAATCAATTAGTGACATCAAATTTCAAATACACCAATGAGCCAAAACCCCACTGCTCTCATATTTAAAAACACATTACTCAAAATTTTGGGTGTTTCCCCTCGTTTTGTATTTAAGAGGGGTAAAAACCTGAAAGAACTATTGCAAACAGGAGATTCATGTTCCGTTCCATCCAGGCAAACTGGAACATTCTCCTGCGGGTTTTGTAATTGGTGTAGATTATTAAAAACAGGAAACTCTTTTACCATAAGAGGGGAAAAATTCTACATCAGACACAAGATTCTTTGTGATACCAGATCAATAGTTTACATTGCATTTTGTAATTGTTGTCCAGCATTTTATATTGGTAAAACGGACCGCAGAATGCGAGACCGAGTTTACCAACATAATTATGCCATAAAAAACAAAAAGACCGATAATGCTCTCTCCAAACATGTCTTAGATCATGTTGGGCACAGCTTTTCCTTCATGGGGATTGATTTAGTGAAGGTCGGGGTCAGGGGGGGTCCCCAAACCCTTTTACTTGAATTAAAGGAGTTGGAATGGCAGTTACTATTAAACGCCTTTCCCCCCCCTGGTCTTAATGAAGCCTGTAATATCTCTGTCATTTTAAAATACAAAAGTTACCTCAGGAACTAGTACTGTTTGTTAGATCTAAAGTAACCGGTAACATCTTTGTTACCTAGAGGAACAAAAGTGTCTTTAGGAACTACTTGCATACTGTCTACTAGAGATATAAAAAGCACTCAGTTATTTTTGCACATTGTTCGTATGTAGCAACCTATTAGATTCTAGGATTTATATGCATATACACATCTTTTGAATAATACTTGGTATATAATGGATAAGGTTTTAAATGTTGGTTTTAGTTAATTTATAGGGTTTTAACCTGTTTAAAATCTTGGGTCACTTGAGGTCAAAACCTATATCTTATTTTTGAATTCCTTTGTGCATTGTTGTTAGATAAATGTTCTTTTATGTGGTATTAGAAATTTGTTAGGCATTTTTTGTGTTTGAAAAGCCTATAAAAATATATATACACTTTTAAGGGAGGTTGACTAATGATTGAATAATGTTAGGAATGTTTTTTTACTTTAATTGTTTTATCTTTGTAAATTGAAAGCTTATTGTCTTCAGCTTGGCTGTTGCTAAGGATATGACATCATGATAACATTTTTTAAAAGTGGTTTGGCGCTCTTTTGTGTTTGTCTGAAGAAGCTTCTGCTTTGGTCAGGAGCGAAAACGTTTTTATTAAAATACGTTCACGATTTACCTTTGGTTCCTGAGTGATTTGGACTTGCTCTGCTTTATTCCGCTACTGTTCTGTTTTCTTGTTTGGCTTCCCGGTCCTGGGTTAGGATGAATGTCCCCATCTAGTAAGAAGAGGTGTAATAGTTTGTTTAAGGGATTTTGGAGGTTAAAGTAATAGTGAAGAGGTTTTTTAGGTTTTAGGTTCATAGGTAGATACTAGGCTATCTGCCCTAGGGCATTTATAAGCCTAGCCAGAGTGTATTTGGCTTCCGCCTCCCTGTTAGATTAGCCTACTGTGCCTCTGCAAAGTAGGTCACAGAAGGTACCCTTTTAAGATTAGTTTACTGTGCCTCTGTCTAGCAGGGACACAGGAGAGATCCCAGGGGGTGAATTTGCGATTTCCCATCCACGCGTCCAAATTTCGCTTGAAGAGGGTCAGCGAGGGGCTATGTCTAACATGAATTGGGATTCTATTCCAGCCTTTGGGAAATGAATCTGTCCCTCCAGCAAGTCCTATTTATTTTTGTGCTGAGTTTTAGGTCCCTGGAGCATGTAGCTATAAGGGACTTGGATTTTTTGAGGTGGAGCATGTCCATTAATTCTGGGTTTGACATGGCTTTGTACGTCAGGCATAGCTCACCTCTGAGTAGGCAGTAAGCAACTGAGTAGAGCTGGAGTTTCTTTAGTTGAGCTGCATAGGACATCTGTTTGTAGCCCATGATCCTCTTGGTGAGGTACTTCTGAGGTCTCTCCAGTTGCTGCAGGTGTCGGGTAAGGTACATCCAATAGGGGCATTGTATTCAATTATGGGCCTGATGAGTGATGAGTAGAGGGGCACAATGACCTCTCTTGATCTAGATGCGAACCCTTTCGTGATAAGGTGGGCTATATAGAAGGTCTTTCTAACCACTTTGGCAACGTGATTATCAAAGGAGAGATTACTATCTACGTTGGTCCCCAAATCTCTAATTGCTTCTTCCGCACTTAATGGATTACCATCTATGTGGTAATTTGTGGGCACCTTGTTTTTCCCAAAGGGTATGACTATGCACTTTTTAGCATTTAGCTTGAGGCCGTGGCTCTGGCACCAAGCATCTGTCTCTGTGAGACCCTTTTGGACAATGCTTGTGTCAGCAGGAGATTCGATTATGGCCCCCAGTTTGCAGTCATCTGCGAACTTTGTCAGCTATAATCCCCCCATGTTAGCCTGAACCTCAGAGAAGTATATATCGAACATGAGAGGTCCCAGAACTGAGCCTTGTGGGATGCCACTTGTAACTGGTTTGGATTTGGACATGGCACCTGAGATTCTGACCATGTGGGTTCTATCTCTGAGCCAGTTTGCAACCCATCTTGTGATATAGGGGTTGATATTTAAACTGGTAAGCTTATTTTTGATGCCTGATTGGGGTATTGTGTCGAAGGCTTTTGCGAGGTCCAGGTAGGCTGTGTGGACTACCTTGCCCTCATCTATGGCTTTGGTAACTGTTTCAAAGAAATCAACTAGGTTTAAGAGGCAAGATCTGCCCTTAACAAAGCCGAATTGGGTAGGGTCCAGTGTCTGGAGGCTCCCAATGCCTTTGTTTATGAGTTACATGATAATACGCGCCATAGCTTTACAGACCAGTCTAGTCAGGCTTATGGGGCGATAGTTTCTGGGGTCTGTTGTGGCACCACCTTTGTGGAGTGGGATCACTGTAGCTGTATGCCATTCTTTGGGTACATATCCTGTAGTAAGGCTAAGTTTGAACAGTGACTTAATGTGAGGGTTCATTTCTTCTTGGAGCTCTTGTAAGACACAGCCTGGGACACCGTCTGGTCCCATAGATGCTGTGTTTTTTGCTTTGGAGAGAGCAGCTTTTACCTGTGCATTTGTGATGTCAGGGAGGTTACATTGAGCTGGGATAGGTGTTTGCTCCTTTGGGGGGAAAGGGGGGAGAAGTTTGCACTGAATCTGTCTGCCAGGATGTTGGCTATGTCTGTAGGTTCGGTATATTTTGTACCATTATGCAACAATTCAGAGCATATCTGGGAGTTTCTGCCCATGTTTCTGACATAACTAAAGAAGGTCTTGTGATTGTCTTTAGTGTCTAGGGCAATTTTTCTTTTGAAACTGGCCTTTGATGATTTTATGAGGGATCGAAGTTTCTTGCTAATACTGATCAGAGATGCCTTCCCTTTTTGGGATTTTGCTCTGTCATGTAGTAGCTTCCTCCTTCTGTTGTATAGCTTATTTATGGCCGGAGTCCACCAGACCGGTCTCCTGTTTTTGGAGGAGTGAGTCTTGGTTTTATTTGGGATAGCACGATCCATGCATTCCTGCAGGTGCTCATAGAATGCATTTGTAAAGGATTCTGCGGATTGGGCTGTATTATCCTCTGGCACAGGGGCTTTGAAGGATTCCACCTCAGTCTTGAGAAGTGCAAAGTTGGCTTTGGAGAAATTCTTTACAGTGATTTCCTTGGCTGGGGGTGGGGACGGGATATGGATGTCCAGGGAAATTTGTTTATGGTCTGATCTTACCAATGAGGGGTTTACATCTGGTGTGGAACATAGAGTCCCCATGTTGGTGATGACCAGGACCAATATGTTGTTCCTTCTTGTGGGAGTGGCAACCAGTAGTTCCATTGTGTTAGAGTTTATAAATTCAAGGAACCATTGGGTGAGGCTGTTTGGGCTTGAGTAGTTTTCCCAGTTAATGTTTGGGTAGTTGAAGTCACCCAATAACATAGTGTTTGGAGAGACCTTCATATTCTCCAGTGTTCTCAGGAATGCCAAGTGGGGTTCCTGTAATAGGGAGGGTATTCTGTAACAGGCTACAAACTGAAAGGCAGTTTTGCCCGCTGTTAGTTGCACATGGATGGTTTCCGATACTTCTTGCAGTGCCACTAACCTGGAGGTGTAGGTATCTTTGATGAATATAGATACTCCCCCTCCTTTTGTGCTTCAGTCCGAGTTTTGGGGCCGAAACGCATGGTATGAGTTATAACCTGGTAGTGCTGGGGTGCTCTCAGGAGCCTTGAACCATGTTTTTGTTACTGCACAGACATTGATTTTCTCCATACTGAGGAGAGTCTCGAGTGCGTGCATCTTGAGGTTTAGACTTCTGGCATTGAGTAGCATTAACTTTAGTTTTTTTATTTTTGGGTTGTCTATGGAAGTGGGTTTGTTTTTGAGCCTTGCCTAAAAAAGGCACTATGGGGGTGGCAAGAGCCTTGGCCAGTATACGAAAACCTAAGGGTGACAGGTGCAAGCCATCCCTAGCGAAGCAACGTGGCTTGTCGAGCATGTCATCCCAGGTTGACAGACACTGGATCCCCTTTGAATGACACCAATACTTTAGCCAATTGTTGAAACTGATCATTTTGTCTTTATACTGTGGCATCATTCTTGGTGAGGGCAAGATACTACTCAAGGTCAGGGATGTACCAGCCTGGGCTACATGGTCAGAGAGCTCCTCTATGTCTCTTTTCATGTAGTCCAGGGAGGTACGTCTCAGGTCATTCACACCAGCGTGGACAATGACAGAGTCATGCTTGTACTTGCTTTGGAGTGACCTGAGTGCTTGTGTTATGTGGCGGATTCTGACACCCAACAGGCAGCTTACAGTGACCTTCTCCTTGTTCAGTCTGGTGAGTGAAACGTCAGTGTGCTGGACAATAGATTCCCCTATAACAAGTGTATTTGGTGTGTTGTTTGGCCTTATGGGCTGTGACTGTGAGGCACACTGATTTTGTGAGATATGTGATTTGTGGGTATTGTTGAGGGGTGGCTGTTGCTTGGATATCTGCTTAGGAGGTCTTTGCTGTTTTGGCAGATTTTTATTTAGAGCATCCGAGTTTTTTTTTGTGTGTTTATGTGTTGGGTATGCAGATGCAATAGGTCTGTGTGAGACTGGATTTGTGGTGTGGGTGGTTACCTTTTCCTCCTGACTGACTGCGCCAGTCTTGGGTTGAGAGAGCTCTGCCTCCAGTTTGGCTGTGTAACTGCATCTCTCACATGTATTAGAGTTTGTTGGAAGGAGGAGAGGGTTGTTTATGTACATAAGGCAATTGTAACATTGCCTCAAAATTCCCAGATTCACCAGCTGGACTGGAGAGTAACCTTGAAACTGGCCCTTGGACATACCAGATTAGTATAGGAAACTGTTTTTTTTACTGATCAGATTAGGGAAGGGAACTGATTTTTCACTTGATCAGGAAGGACCATTCGGGAGTCTAATACTTATGAGAAGTCAAGGAGGGTGTAGTGCTTTAGTTAGTGTTTCCTTATAAGAGCTGAGCAAGTGCAGGGCTTTAGAAAGAGAATAGAGTGATTACTTTGAGAGTTTGAACAGTTCTAAGGGAAAAAGTGAAGAGCAGACTTTGTGGAGCCTGGAATAGTTTAAACCTGTTTAGGCGGCGCTGCCCGACGCTGCTCAGTGCACAAAACCACGCAAAAAGAGTTGTAGGGTTTTAAGAGAGAGAGATCAAGGAGTTTAGAATTGACCCAAAATGGCCAATAAAACTACAGCTTCTAGGTAGTAACCCAGAGACAGACAGGCTGTTCAGTGTAAACCACTCCCACTGGTGAACACAGAGACTTCTCTTTAGCCCAAGCAAGCACTGGCCTTATAGAAACTTCCAAACAGTTCAGAACAGCAAATCTGTAACTGAACTTTCTTAACTTTCAGAAAGTGGGAAAAAAGCAAGATTTTTTTTCGTTTTGTTGTAGTTTAAAGGTAGCAGAGATACACAAGCAGCAAAATAATCACAACAGTGCAATAAATGACCCCTCACTTGAGTGCTAGGCCAAAATCAGGTAAAATGCAGTTTTTAGAGAAAAAAAATGATTTTAAATTAAGTGCAACACAGGAAATGCAGTAAACAGGCTCTAGATGTGTTCCAAGTACTGTTACTGTTACAGATATAAACTTTAGCAAGCCGGAAAATGCCAAAAAGTAGGCAGCAAAGCAGTAAAACTTAACAAAAAATCAGAAGAAAATACTTAAAATCACAAAAGTGGCTCCTTTTCTTCCCTCAGCATTTTCTCCTCTTGGTAGGTGCTTCAGCAACAACTAGCAAGCCTGAAAAGATGCCAAAACCATGAGGCAGCCTGGTTTTAAGAGAGAGAGATCAAGGAGTTTAGAACTGACCCAAAATGGCCAATAAAACTTAGTTGTATTAGATTAGTTGTATTTGATATGGGTCAGTCTGTGATATTTAGCAGGTAAATAGCTAGGCAAAGATGTTATATTTATGTGTTCTGAGGAGTTAATTAGAGGTATAGTACTTGTTTGTGTATTAGGGAAGTTCAGCTGTAAATATTTGACTGTTTATATGAGGTTAGCAGGTAGGTTGCTGTTAGAGAAAGTATGAGAAAGACAGTGATTAGGAGCCTTTGCTGGATTTGGAAAGGTTGTGTTTGCATAGTGACTAATAAGCTTACTGGTGTTATTTAAAGGGGAGGAGTTATACTAGGGGTGATTAGAGAGAGGTGTATGTAGAATGTTAACAAGATGACTATTGTGATTGGATTGGAGTGGAAGAGGGTGTGGTGAGGATGTATAAGCTTAGGAGCAGTAGGGGTGGGTGGGAATTGGGGGTAGGGTAGGGAAGTGGAGTGAGCCTGCAGGGTGAATGGAGTGGGTAGAGACAAGAGAGGTAAGGAGCTGAAAAGAACAATCAGTTGAAGCAGGGATTACAGTAGGTAGGTAACCCTAAATACTGGAATAAAAAAAGAGTAGATAATAGAGCTATTTTGAGGGTGTGTGAGAGCTAACCATAAAAATAAATAGATGTTAGGGGCTACAGTTTAATAGCAAGTCTGTGGATAAACAGAATATAGCAAAGGTATAGTACAGGTCAGGAGAAGGCAGTTTATAGAAATTTGAGGAAGGGAGTGTATATTTGCATGGTACTAGCTTCATCCCTGGCATCTTATTACCGCATTGACATATGGAGAATTCGTAAGACTTAGTAAGTTGTGCAATCAAGATGCAGATTTTTTATGAGGCCCATAAAACCATAGATATATTCATTAGTAGGGCTTTTGCTAAAGGAGATGTTTTAGGTTCCTTAAGTAGAGTTATTGCTGCTAGAAAGAATCTGATAATAGAGAGTGCAAGAAGGATACATTTCAAATAGCTCAGAGAATACCATGGTAATTATGAAGTTCCTTATGAAGGAAGCAGATTAAGGGGAATATGAGCAATTTATTTCATTACCATACAAAATGTTTTAAATGAACATATAACTACATTGTTATAATATGATTGACCACTTTTACTGAAGGACAAACATTTGGTTAATTTGATTATACCATATCCCAGTATTTCTTTTAAGAAAGGGCACCATTTATCAGATTTTTTAGTCAACACTAAATGTGTTTTCCCTAGTATGAATATTCAGGAACCAATGAAAATTAAATTGGGTACACATAGTTGTGGTAAGTGTTCAGTATGCAATTTAGTCGTACATAACTTACACTTAGAGGTTGTATTTTGGAACAGGTAATGTTACATGTAGGGAAGTGTCAACTATTAAGGAAAAACATTTAAGTAAATAAACCATGCAAATTTTGAAGTTGTCTACCTTGGTTCTTAAAGGGTTAAACAATTAATGCAATTGGAAGTATTTAATCAATTAAAATGTAATTGATCATTAAGTTTGCTATTTGGGATATAATGTGATGGTTTGTTATAATGAACTGTACTCCTTGAAGGTTGTGTTTGGCTGAGGGTCTTGAGAAATAAAGTTTTTTTACCATTATTCCTTCTTTGGCAGTGGTTGTTGCTACTCCACTGAAAATGGGTCTGCATTCCCAGTTGTACTTTCCCAGTACCCATTTCCATACAGTGCTGCACAGTGCTTTTGAGATTAGTGACATAGCTAAAGAAGGCCTAATGGTTGATCTTGGCCTGGGTGGCTATTTTTGCCTGAAATGTGGCTTTTGTGGTTATAGTTAGATTCCTAAATCACTTATTTAATTTAATAATGGAGAGTTTTAGCATGCTTCCTGTTGCACTTCTTATGTTTGGCCTTGAATTTCTTCTTTTGGCTATAAACTTTATGGTTCATCCATGGAGGTTTGTTTTTACGGTTTGCCCTGTGCTTGTTTCTACTGGGTATAGCTGCCTCTATCTGGTTGTTTACATGTTTATATAAATTAGCAGTATACATTTCTGCATAAGCAGCAGAGTTTACTGAGTTTGTGGGGATTTGAAACTTGCTAGAGTATCTATCTCTAAGAAATAGGAAGTTGCAGAGCCAGCTTTGATCCTGGATTTTAATTTTATTTATAAGGATACTGCTTTGTAGTTGGATTTAACAAGTGAAGATGTTACACAAGTGATGGAGCATAATTCCCAAATATTTGTGAGGACAAGGTCAAATATGTTGTTTCCCCTAGCAGGTACTCTGTCTAGTTGGTCCAAAGCGTTGATGGTAACAAAATCCAGTGATCTCCAGGTTGTGGACTAGTGGTGGTATATGTTTCCCACTCCATAGCTGGGAAGTTGAAGTCACAGAGGAAGATGGTATTGGGTTTCATTCTGAGTGATTCAAAGTCATATAAGTAGGTGCTATGGCATTCCTGGGTCTTAGAGAACATTCTATAGCTAGCTAGAATACGGTAAGGAACTTTGCTGATTGTGAGTTGGACATGAAGAAGCTCTATGTCATCATGCTGCTTTACAAGTCTTGAACTGAGTGACTTCTGAAAAAAGACTGAGGCACCTTCAATTTATTTTTGCCTTTCCTGCATAGTACCTGGTCTAAATGTGTGGAAAGAATTACAGCCTTCACAGTTGGACTACTCTCCATTGATTTAAACCACTTCTTGGTCATTAGATTGATGGCTATTGCTCCAAGCTGAGGAGAGCTTGCATGGGGTAGAGTTTCTTGTTTAGTCTCCTAGCATTAATCAGTAGCATCTTTATGTTTTCTTTTGTGTGTTTTGTTATACTGATAGATTTATCTAGTTGGCCCTTGTGTAGAAAAGGCACTAGGGATGTACAATATTTTAAACTGTATTTGAAAGCCTAGAGGTGATAAGTGCAGACAATCTCTGGCAAAGCAGTGTGGCCTGGCAATCATATCCTTCCAGGCTGACAGCTATTGTACCTCCCAATTATTTTTTGTCTGTTGTTGCACTTGAATGGGTTAAATAATACTGACTATGGATATAATAAATAAATATTGCACTTATTTGGAACGTGTGTAAGTATATATTCCACAAATAAATAAAAATTGGCTTATTATGTGTCCAGATCCCTGGGACTAGTGCCCGAGTTCAGAAGCCTAATCACTGTAGGGTAGAAACTGATATTGAATCTTGTAGTCCTGCAGTGGATGCTGCAATATCTCCTGCCAAATGCGAGATGCTTAAACAGTCCATGCACAGGATGCATGGTATCCTGTTTTATTTTGGTGGTTTTCAGATGGTTCTTGCAGAATAAAGTTGTTGTATCAGTGGAAGGCTGGAACCTGTTACCTTCCCTGCAACCCTCACCAGTCTTTGTAGCGCCTTCCTTTCTGTAACTGCAGATTCCAAACCACACTGTGAAATTGCAGGTGAGGATGCTCTCTACTGCACCTCTATAGAAGGTGGAGAGAATATGAGGAAGAAGCTCAGCTTTTTTGAGCCTTCTTAAAAAGTGGAGGCATTGGTGCACTTTCTTGACCAGTTGGCTGGTGTTTCCTAACCCCAAGATATCATCTGATATGTATACACCCAGGAATTTCATACTAGCTATGACTGTGAAGCTTCTACCCTTGAATAATAACATTTGTTGTTGTTGTGTCTTACGGCTTATCCTGGTTAGTCAATTTACTTATTTCTACTATGAGAGCCCAACTTTGATTGACGATCCTGCATTTCACCACATGTTATCTTCATACAAAACAAAATAGGTTGCATCACTAGAACCATCCCCTACAATATTATTTGGCTAACCTTTGCATGGCTATTAATCTAGTTATTACACTATATCCCATCTGATCTGAAAACAACAGCAAATTGCTCCATCTGTGACATTCTAACTTGCCTAGGTCACAGACGACACTATCCTCACCAATGGTCATAATTACCTTCCCAGAACAAACTGAGCAAATTCTGAACTGTATTTAAATTTCAGCAATCTAGCACAGCTGAACTGTCATCTTCTAATTCATTCTGCATCCAGTAGCAGCTGAATTTCCACCTTCACAAAAACTTCAAGATAAAATTACAAAGCAACCTTAAAGTGTTACTGCTCAGTGCTAGGAACATAAACAAGAAACTCCACACCCTACAAGCTCTCCTCACTCCAGAAAATATAGAAATCTGTGCTGTTACCAAGGACTGATTTAAAGCCACAGAAAGTACTCCAGCAACAAAAACCTACAATGCCTTCCACACTTTTAGACCAACAGCAGCACAGTCTGGGAATAAAGCTGGAGGTGTCTTAATCTATGTTAGCAAATACAACTCTAGGTTGGTTAAACAGGATGATGCCATGAAGTTCTTCCTCGTCCATGTCTCCACAGAAAAATTTCCCTACTATGTACTGGTCAGCTACAGGTTGCCCTCTATGGTCCACAAAGTTCACAACTCTTACCTACAACTACTAGAGGTGCTCACCATCCAGCCAAATACCCTACTCATGGGAGACTTTAGCTATCTAGATAGTGGGAAATGTACACTTCCCCTAACTCACAGGCAAAGTGTTTAGTGGACTTCATCAACACAAACACCCTGGACCAAATAGTCCACTCTCCAACCAGTGGGTCAAATATATTGGACCAAGTACTCACCATGAGAGAGTATTGCACCCCAGTGTCATATCCTCATTGGTGAAGTTGGACTACAGAGCTGCCTGCCTTGAAATAAAATTCAACCAAGAAAACCCAAGTTAACCTGTAACAGTTAAGATGTATACTAAAGCAAACTACATCCTGTTAAGTGACAGTTTGTCAAAATTCATGGCTCGCCCAAACCCAACTACCTGTGCAGAATTATTTACAGAAAAACAGTACAAACATGTAAATGGCATTGAGGCTGCCATACCTATCAGATATAAGCCCAGATTTAATAACAAACTGTACTGGTAGAGTCCTTACCTTAACATGCTGTATAACAAAATAAAAAAGTCATGTCCAAAATCAGAAAGAGCAACTCTCACAAAGACAATAACTCTCTGATTCAAGTAAATAAGAAACTAAGAATTCTAATAAAGTCTTGCAAGGCCAATTACTTGGTCAGGGTAGTCTCACAGGCTAAGGACGGTGACAAGACCTACTTCATCTATGTCAGGAATCTTAAAGGTAATACTAAAAACAGTGTGCAGAATTGGTGGTAAATGGCACAACCTTTACAGACCAGGATTAAATAGCAAATCTTCTGGCTGATAAATTTAGCTATAACTTCACACCCCACTACCCTCTGTGAAATTCCTTCCAGCATATCCCCTCACCTATCAACAGGGAGTAGGTCCTGGAGGTCCTCACTGAGGCCAAAACACTGCTTTAGTTGGCCCCAACAATATCCCTGATCCCCTCCTAAATAGCCTAAACCCTGACCTTGCAGGAACACTTGAAGCACTTTAAGCTATAGCCTCAAAATAGGTTACATGCCTGGTGAACGGAGGGCCGCAGCAATCATCCCTTTTTTTAAGAGTTGACCATCAACTTACCTCAGGAATTACAGACCCGTTAGTCTGACAAGCTTAATAAGCAAAGCAGTTTTAGCATGGGGTTGATCAACAAGGACATTGTCAACCTACAGTCACTCGAATCATACCAGTTTGACTTTGTTAAGGGAAGGTCTTGTCTACTTAATCTGGTACTTCTTTGAGAGGGTCACCATGGCTATGGATAAGGAGAAAATGGTGCATACCACCTACCTTGAACATACAATACTCCACTCATGTATTGTTGCAAACTACAATAACTTGACATAAATCCTTACATAACTCAATGGATTGCCAGATGGCTCACAGGTAAGACCCAAGAAGTCAGAATCAGTGACACCACCTCCACCAAGAGACCAGTCACCAGAAGAGTAGCCCAGGGCTCTGTGTTGGGCCCTCTTCTGTTTGGCTTCTACTTCTCAGAAGTTAAAAGCCTCTGGCTCACCCAGTTCACAGTTCACAGATGACTGTAAATTGGGAGCTACCATAAATTCCCCCATGACACCAACATTGTATAAGAAGGTGCAACACAAAGAAATGACTAGTGCAAAAGCCACGGATTAAATGCAAAGATATGCATTATAGTGCTCTTTGGGAAAGTGTCCACCCAAGTTAATTACTTCATTGATCAAACACCCCAAAGACTTGACCCAATAGCTGGGATCTGGGAACATATGTAGACAGCAATATGGTGTTCAAACAACACAAAGCCAAGAGACTAAGAAAATCATTCTATGTCACCCAACTCATAAGCAAACGTTTGGCATCCAGGTCCAAGGAAGTAATAGTGCCACTCTACTCAGCCTTTGTCAGACCCATCATTAAATACAATGCCCCCTTTGGCATGTACCTAGCCAGGCACTTGCAACATTTGGAATGCCCTCAAATGTTCCTCACCAACAGAATCCAAGGTATGAATACCCTGTCCTGCACAGATTGACTTAAGGTCCTATCTCTGTACTCAGTCTCCTACAGGTTACAGAGAGGTGATCTATACCTAACATGTATGGCGTCCTTGGATCCAGCTCTGATGGATCTCTTGCACATCCACAATACAAACATCTGCAACATAAATAGAACCTTTTGGAGTGACTGATATGGGTCTCAAAGGATCACTTCTCTATGGAATAAGCTCCCCATCTACATGAAGCAGAGTTCATCCCTGAGCCTGTTCAAAAGAAATCTTGATCATTAGATGGGAAATCACAAATTCACTCCCAGCATGGCCCCCATTTCTCTGCTGGACAGTGGTCCACAGTAAGTAAGCAAATTAATCCCCAATTAACATATCCCCCACACTCATAACCCTTAGCTACCTCCTTACTAACAAAACCCCTCATAGAGGAATCCAAGAAACTCTGTGACAAAGCTGGGTTGGATTGCACGGCTAAGCTTGTATGTGCCTTGGTAGTAATTAGCCTAGTATGACCCTATGAACAATGAAGCTATCTGTGTAGGTTAACTATTAACCAACAAAACTACACAGTTATATTTGGCTAAGATATAGAGAATTTGACTGGGGCTCTATTCATAATTAGATAATTATGTGTTTAAGACATGAATGTGCTGAAATTCAACTCAACACCAAAGTTGGAGAGATGAATCTTGGCATCTATGTCAAAAATACATAACAATGGTTTTATGACTGACAGACTTGATGACAATGTTTTGTACGGCGCGGAGATTTATCTGCCCCTATGCAGCACAAACGTTAAGGGGAAAAAGAGCAGGAGTATATAGTGTTTTACAGCATTGAAAGTTATAACACACTTTCCACTGCTGCTTAGAAAATGTTCCGTACAGATGGGTGGCAGCAAATGTAAACATCCTTCAAATGTAAAATATTTTATTCTGTGGGACTACTGACTGCCGTTAATGCTTTAGTGAAGACTTGTGCTTAACAGCAGTGAGAGGTGCCTAACAAAAATTTGTTAAACACCTTTCTGACATCAGAAAGATGCTTAACAAACCTGTCTTTTCCTCAATTTTGGAACATAATTGCAGCACCCTACATACTACATATTATTAATGTCTAGTTTATATCTTTTTGTTTTTAGACCACAAGTTTTTGGAAAGAGAAAGCCGGTACAGTGGTTTAGTTGATACAGTGGTGCAGCAGATAGTGTTGTCACCTCACAACAAGAGGTTTCCTGGTTTGATTCTCATCTAGGGTGCCTTTGTGTGGAGTCTGCATGCTCTCCTTGTGTTCCCATGGGATTTCTCTGGGTGCTCTGGTTTCTTTCCACATTCCAAAGACATGAAATAGGTGGATTGGACATTCTAAATAAGCCATAGGAGTAAGTGTGCATGCAAGTGTGTGGTGTGGATGAACCTCAGTGGCAGAGCAAGCCACCTGTTGGTGTAAAGCTTGCTTCTAAATGGTTGTCATTGTTGAAGTGACACCCTAACTCTATGTGTAAAAGGGGTTGTGGAATGTGGATGGATAGCTGGAACCAGTGTCAGTAGTAGTTAGTAGAATATTTATTTTATTGAAAACTGGACTTCAGCTGCAGAGCTGTTAATTTTATATTCAATAAACATTTACAACACAGAATTAATTATGACCAAATACTTAAACTAAATAACCATAAGAGTATTAGTCATGAAGATGTGTACCCTGTAATTGCAACTTGCTGTATCAAAGCAGCAAATCTAGGTGATATGCTTTAGGAAATCTGTTTCTTTTCTTAACAAATACATTGATTGAAATGTAGATTATCCATAAGACTCTATTTTTAAATATAAAAACTATAATGTCAGCTACAATTTAGGTTGTTTGCCCTTCTATATGGGCATACCAGCACACCTGCAAAGCAACTACATTAAGCTCTGTTAAAAGTACTTGTACTTAAAAATAGTTCCATCTACACAGATTTATACCATTGCTTTGCTCTTTGACCAAGCTAACTGCTCAAAGAAGATGGCCAGCCTAACATTAGTAAGACTTCAGATTTACAGATTATCTTCCTAGAAACCCAATTTGAAGTGTTATGTAATATCATTATATTAGCCAATCAGTTGCTGTGCTTTGCTATATTGGAGTCACACTAACTAATTAAGGTGTTATTGTGCTGTTTTTTTTTTGTTTCTAATTACATATCTGTTATACTGGCGCCTTAAATATTCTGAAACTAGTCCAAAACAGCAAATGGCAATTATACACGATACAAAAAACCTGTGTGCACGTGAATGTTGACATATTTGTTGGGGTCGTACTGCAGCTGTAGCTTGCAGTTAGCTTTACATTGTTTTATGCAGTGTTCAATTGACTGAAAATGTGTTGCATTCACTTTATCTAGGCTGATTTTTCTGAAGTTATGTTTTACAGCATTTTATAAACTGTGTATGTTCAAATGCTACTTCATTGATGATCAAAATGTATATCTGAGAATATACAGACATTTTCAGTTAACAGTGCAAATGAATGAGAAATGCATCATTCACTTTCACTGCTAAATTATAAAGTGAACTGGAGAAAACAAACAAAAATGCCAAAAGCTATGCTGTCTTGAGACGCCTGACCATATACAAAATGCAGTTCTTGTCTGGATTAACGATTAGCTGAAAACCAAGTTGCACATAAAATCCAACACCAGGGCTCAACGATTTTATCTCCATAAGACCATTGTTGAATAAGTTAAATCAGCATTAGCAACATTTGGATAGTTTGCAATAGATCAAAAGGAACATAATTTTATTGATTGATTTTATAAATTGTCCTTTTAATTGTATAACCTAGACAGTCTAGGGTGCAATTATATGTCAAATAATGGTTAGCTTTGACATTTTTATATCTGGATATGTAGGTTCTTGTATAAGGTTCTGTATCTTTAAACAGCCACCTCTTTGGTGCCAAAATGTTTATTTAAACTGCAATTGTTTTTTTTTTTAATTTAGTTCTGATGAAGCCCGTGTTTGTAACGGGTGAAAGCGCTTAACTTGTAACCTGTCCTTACTCGATAAATGTTGGATTTTATGTGCAACTTGGTTTTCAGCTAATCGTTATTCCAGACAAGAATTGCATTTTGGATATGGTCGGGCATCTCAAGACAGCATAGCTTTTGGTGTTTTTGTTTGGTTTTTCCAGTTCTGTTGTATTTGCGAACACCAAATCACCTTCACAAATTATAAAGTGAAGGATTTAGAGTTAAGTTCAAGGTATGGGACAGAAGTTTAGGCTTAGGGAATGGAGGAGTCTTTAGTTAGGGAGTGGACAGGACTTTTATGGTTAAGGCAATTGATAAATTTAAGTTTAGGGAGCAATGAGTGAGTTTAGGGTTACAGAGTGATTGGGAAATTTAAATTTAGAGTGCAGGAGGAGAATTTTAGGAATAGGGAGTAATCAGAGAATTTAGATTTCAGAAATAAAAGTGGAGTTTCAGGGTTAGTGAATGATAAGTGATTTTAGGTTAGAATCAGGGTTCTGCGGGGGGGTAGATATGCAGTGCAGCAGAACTATGTTGTGGAGGGTTATATAAGTTTGGAGGATCATGATAGTTATTGATATGGCAGATGCTACTTTAGTAGTTTTCAATAGATGGGGATTTCATAAAAATTTCATCTATGTTAGTGGTTTTCGTTTTAATAGATTCAGGAAAATATACAGTTCTGTCTTGTCATTTTAAGGAACTAATCTTGGATTACTTTACCCTGCTCCCTCATCTTAGATCAGAGTACATTATGCTCTTCATTCTCCCTCCAACTACCAAATAAGTTGCAAAATGCCAAATAGGAAATATTCTTAACTGGTATCTTGTGCCATATGGAAACACGGGTCTACATTACATTGTTGAAAGCCGACAATATTGAATCTGATATTGTCGACATGACAATAGCGAACGCTTAGAATATCAAATGTGTAAATGGAAATCGCCATAAGGAGAGATTTTCTTTTACTTCAATGTAGTGCGGTCTCGGAGTTGGTATATTTAAGTAGTGGGGGTTGTGGGTGGCATAGCCCCCCATGTGGGGGGTGCAGGGGGGCTTACCCCTCTGCCTACACCCTTTTGTTTTATTTGTTTTGTTTTACAAAATGTTTTAATGGTTATTCGATGTTTTACTACTTCGATCAGTAGTGTTCGATGTATACTGATTCGAAGTAGTAAAACTTCAATCATCTGATATAGACCCAAAAATACCATTAGATATTAAAGTTGTTATTAAAAAAACCTCTGTTAATATACTCTGCTAGGCATATGTAAGTAGATCATCTCATCCATCTTACTGTCTCTCACCCCATTCACCCCAGAGACTGCTGCACCACCATAAATGAATATTATTACATCGGCTATGTCATTCATGTCTTTCCATTAATTATACTCATGATCCTCGTCTTCACTGCTTCCATGCTTTCATTAATTATCAACTAAATCAGTCTCCACTTGTTCTTAAACAATTTCTACAAACTTGTAACCCTCCACAAAACATAACTCAAAATATCAACGTGCAATCAGAAGAATGGAGAATTAATCATAACGACTTGAGCCTGCTATTTTCAAAAAAAAAATAGTTATTAGCTTCCCCATCATCAGTACTAAAATATAGACTCCCAATACACATCTTGCATTTTCTGCCTTCAAATAGTCATCAATGCAAGTGACATATACGTCACCTCTGAACCAATAGCCCTAACACATCAACCTTCCCCTGACATCATTCTTATCATAAATGGAAAAAAAGTCATGTAAATATTGCTTTTAATACCTCTTGTTTACAGCCCAATATCAATATTGTTGGAATAACAAAACTGTAGTTAAATAAAATCTTGTTTATATCATCAGTACAACTTCACTTCCAGTTGTCAAAACCTTCAAATACACATTTATGTTCATTAATACAACAGAAACATGAAAAACATTATATAGAACAAGAAATTTTGAGCCATTTGGAAAAAGATGCAAAGGGGGAAGTGCAAAAATATAAAGAACAAAACATAGGGATTTTTAAAAGGTACAAAAAAGAAATATGGACATGGGAAAGAAAGAGAGATCTGATGTAGTGTAATATTTATGCAAAGGAGAAAGCCAAATTAATCAATACAAAAAAAAAACAGCTTCAAAGAAGAGAAATACAGGCAAAGGAACCCAGATTATGGAAAATTTTACAATACAAAAAATAAGATCACAAAGGTGAATGTAGAACAGAAGATAGTAAAGTATAAGTTAAACAAATAGAAGCTAACGTTAAGGAATACCTGTGAAGTGGATGATTTAGTGTAGAAAGTCTAACACAGGTTATATCACAACATGATGGAAAAATGAGTCCCCTAAGTAAGGAGAAACAGGAAGATTGGGAGACATCTGAAGAAGAAATATGGACATGAGAAAGAAAAAAGGTTTAATATGGTGTAATATTTGTGCAAAGGAGAAAACAAAACTAATCAATTTGAAAAAGCAGCACCACAGATATTTGAAGAGAAATATAGACAAAGGAATCTGCATATGGAAAATTTTCACAATACAGAAAATAAAAAAACATAGTGGGAAAGTAGAAAAGAGGATAAGTAATGAATAAGTTAAAGAAATAGAAAATAAAGTTATGGATTACCTGTGAAGTGAAGGATTTAGTGTAGAAATTCCAGCTCTGGTAATGTCACAGCATGATAGAACAATGAATCCCTAAACAGGTGGTATGGGAAGCATCTGATCACTTGCCACATGCAGATACTCTGGGCCTTCAGTAGGAAACTGGTACAAAAGTTCAGCTGGAGTTGTACAGCAAGGGAAGGAGTCGGAAACAGTGGCAATTCCAATGCCTTCAGTGTTGTGGAGTGAGAGGCCAGTGAGTTCTAATATGAAAGAGCAACAGATAACATAGGGTGCAGCTGTAGAGAATATGTCACAGGATTACAGAAAGTCAATAAGACCCAAAATGTTAGACGTCTGATAAAACAACTGAATACAGTAATCAAAACTATTAACAGAAAGTCATGTGATAGAAGTAAACAGGATATATAGGATATATTACTGTGCATAATAAATTAATAACAGATAAAATCTTATCACAAAAACACAGACCAATGAAGGAAAGAAAGGAAAAAATCAAATGCCATCATGGAAGCATCGGATAGAGAAAAATATAAAGCAGTTAAGACAAGAAATGTCATTGTTAGAAGAGTATAGAAGAGATAAAAGATCAACAAAATACTTAGAAAGATAGTCGGGATAAAAGCAACATGTAATATCAGAACAGGCCATTATCTATCAGACACTATTGCCACTAAATTAAAGATATCAGCATATGTTTGTTTGTTTGTGTCTTTCGGCTTTTCCCGGTTAGGGGTCGCCACAGCAGAACTCCGGTCCACTAATGATTGGTAGTGGATTTTTACCAGCCCTGACACACAGCCTTCAACGAAGGCACGCCCCATTCATGTATGCCTCCACTCAGAAGACGCTCTAGCTGAGAATCGAACGGAATGTCTTGCTATGAGGTGACAATGCTACCGTAGCACCACCACCACAGTTATGCATAGGTAAAAAAATTTAGAAGATATGCAGATAAATATAAAGGAAAAGTACAAAATAAGCAATTGAATGATGACCCAAAAAATATTTTAAAGAGAACTGAGAAACAAAGCAAAATGAGTAGAAACATCACCAAAAAAGAAGGAATAGGCATTTTGGAGAAATATCTATGAAGACCCTGGTACAGGATATGTACGAGGGTAGTGTGACAGCGGTGAGGTCTATGGTGGGAGTGATGGATGTGTTTAAGGTGGAGGTGGGATTACATCAAGGATCAGCTCTGAGCCCTTTCTTACTTGCAATTGTGATGGACGGGTTGACAAACAAGATCAGACAGGAGTTCCCATGGACTATGATGTTTTGCAGATGACATTGTGATCTGTAGTGAGAGTAGAGAACAGGTGGAGGAGACTCTGGAGAGATGGAGATATGCTCTAGAGAGAAGGGGAATGAAGGTCAGCAGGACTAAGACAGAATATATGTGTGTGAATGAGAGGGAGGATAGAGGAATGGTGAGGTTGCAAGGAGTAGAGGTGGCAAAGGTGGATGAGTTTAAATACTTGGGATCAATAGTTCAGAGTAATGTTGAGTGTGGAAGAGAGGTAAAGAAGAGAGTACAGGCAGGATGGAGTGGGTGGAGAAGAGTGTCAGGAGTGATTTGTGACAGATGAGTACCAGTAAGAGTGAAAGGGAAGGTCTACAAGAGGGTAGTGAGACCAGCTATGTTATATGGGTTGGAGACAGTGGCACTGACAAAAAGACAGGAGTTAGAGCTGGATGTGGCAGAGTTAAAGATGTTAAGATTTGCACTGGGTGTGACGAGGGTGGACAGGATTAGGAATAAGTATATTAGAGGGTCAGCCCAGGTTGGAATGTTTGGAGACAAAGCCAGAGAGGCAAGATTACGTTGGTTTGGACATGTGCTGAGGAGGGGTGCAGAGTATATTAGGAAAAAGATGCTAAGGATGAAGCTACCAGGTAACAGGAAAAGAGGGAGGCCTAAGGTAAGGTTTATGGATGTGGTGAGAGAGGACATGCAGGTGGTTGGTGTGGCAGAGCAAGATGCAGAGGACAGGAAGAAATGGAAACAGATGATCCACTGTGGTGACCCCTAACAGGAACAGATGAAAGAAGATGATGATGATGATGTATGAAGACCCTGTGGAACATAACAAAGATACTGAATGGAAAGAAGAAGTAAAAGAATCGGTAGGAAGTTCAAATGTACAGGATATGAACTAGGATGAAGTAAAGGGCAGAGAAATTTGGAAAACCCCAAACTCCAAACCCAGATGCAATACCTAACTTCTGACTAAAATTCAAAAATTGCACCATGGCTAAAGGAATGACTGCAGTGAAAGTCTGTAGCACACCAATTAACTCAAACCAGGAGACGTGATAGAGGATAACAAATATCGTCTCACCACTACTTCCTATCCACTACGACATGATATGAGTTGACTAATTACAGAAGTCCAACATTTCGCTCTAATTGACTGGCTAGGTCAATATTTCCCTTAACCAATACTTACTCACACCAGGGGTGGCTGACCTCCAGAAGGATACTATTATGCATTTCTTGGCATTTAGTTTCAGTCCATGGCTCTGGCACCAGTTGTATCAGCCCAGTGCACTATTTGTTTCTTTAGTGAAACATTCAGCGAATTGTGTTTCATTTAAGAAATTCAGTTTTTCATTATTGACTCCATCAGTTTGTCCGAGTTCACAGGTTATTATAAGGTGCTAGTAGAATGCCGTGAGTCAATGTGGCAGATCAGACTGTATGCCGACAAATACCTGCATCTGAATGACAGTATTAGCATTAAATAATTTTTACTAGCACAAAAACTTTTATTAGTAAAACTCTGGTGTTGTTTGGTCTGACAGATCATGATACAATTTTTTTTATTTTAATTTATTTTATTTTCATTTTTACTCTATATATGTTTTTTGTCTGAAGTTATATTATGCTTTCAGCACTTCTGGCACTTCTGTGACATTTCTTTACTCTTTACTTTTCATTGGTCTAAAAGCCAATTTCTGGAAAGTCATTGGATGCTTTTGTGTTGTTTCACTGGTTTAAATACAAATTCTTGGAAAGTCATTTGATGTTTTTTTTTTTTTTTTTACAATTTTGTATTAGTCGAATAGTTGATTTCTGGAAAGTCATTGAATGTTTTACATTAATGTTGGACCAAGCAATCTCTTAGTACTTCTGCGATTTTCTCAGTATTTTCTAATTGGTTGAAAAGCTCATTTAGGCATTATTATTGGACACAATACTTGCATAATTAATTGTTACATTTTTTAAAAGGACAAAATTGCTTTAAGTTTAGATTCTGAAGAAGTTCTGTTTTTAAATTAAAGAACGAATGTGCTAAATCGAAGCTGGCTGTTTCCGTCTTTACTGAAAAGTAGAACGTGCTTCTTGGTTTTGCTACTTTTCAGTTATTTTCTGGTTTTCAAGTTATCTGTTCCAGTTTTTGCAGCACACAGTATGCTAGGAGACTCCTTTACCCAGGATGCGGACTTGGATTTGTCCACTTACCCTTAACCTGAGGAACTAGTGGACCTTACACAGAAACTGATGGTGGCAGTTTCCAACAAATGCAGATTATTGGAAAGATTCAAATCCAAACAAAATACAATGAAAATAACTCCAGGTCCTTCAATGTCTTCCACATTGGTTAACACAATGCACCCTGCATCGAACTTACAGAGTGATTTCAGCATTGTCAATAGATTAAATACAGATACTGAGAACATTTTTGAAGTTCTTTCTAAAAACTGTTACTAATCCTTTTTCCATCGAAAACATCAACCACTCTGATATATTAGATAACTACAGTGGCACTAGACATGCTAACTAATGCAAAACCTGCAAAGGTGACATTTCAAACTTTATCATTCAGCTATTAAATGTAGAACTTTGCAATATGAAATCCTGTACCTTGAAGAATGTGTACATTTAGAACTGTTCCACTGGGCCTAAGAATTTTCAGATTTCCTAATAGTATTAATAGTGGTAATAGCCTTTATCATGACCTGGTAAAACTTTTTAATGAAACATGTATTAAACTTTTGAAGGCTTTGACTGATGATTATATGAACAAAGTCAATAACCTGAAAGAAGACATTCAAATGCTTGATGAAAAAAATCAATCAATTTTACATTGTTCTAGGGTTTGTTCAATGGTATAGTAGCAACAATTGACAGACACACTGCTACAATTATCCAGAGACAAAGGAACAAACTCCACAGAGACATTACAACTATCAGAAAGGTGAAGCTTATCCTATCAAAGAAGTCAAACCAATCAGCACCTTTTCTATGCCCCATATTCATGAAAGCACTCCACAACCCTCCAACAGTACACAAGCTCTAGGACTGAAGAAGTCACCAATACTTTAAATAGTCAACCACCTCTCCTGTCCCTGGCACCATTTTAGTGCATCCTTTGGGGAGTATTAGAACCTCCAAATGGCCAAAAGGAGGCAAAATACAAGGGAAAGGAGAGGAAAAAACAAAAATAAAAAGACTAGAGTGTGAATATTTTAAATTTGAGTGACTTCAAACTGAATTCTAATCACACCAAAGTATTATATATAGAGCTTTACTTTATTCCCATACAGACTGTGAACCTTGCTTACACTATTGTGGATGTTAAATTATATGTCTGGAAGAAAAATTTACATTACATTTTGCAAGATGTTACCAACTTTAACAAAGATACCAAAACACCACATAAATGAAGCAACTACAACCCCAGTTTACATAATAGTTTGCAAGTATTTTAAGAAAGGTGTGAGGCAGTTTTAAGGTTACAACTTGGGGAAAAAGCCAAAAAAATACAACCTTTCTACTACAGAAAGAAAAGCCATCCATGAACTGAACTCTAACAAAGACATTAGAATCATGAGAGTGGACAAAGAGGGTATGATGGCTGTAATAAACAATAGTGATTACACTCAGTACATTGACAACATCTTAATGCACAGCAGTTGCTACTAAGAAACTACCAAAGATAAAACTGAATTTGTTTTCCTGACATTGATAGCACACTTTTTGAACTTTTGTGCCAATGTGATTTAAACCAGGAGGTTTATAATTTTGTGCATGTTGAGTTACCTAAAATGGCAAGACTCTTTGGAATCCCCAAAGTTCATATAAAGAAAATTACACCTCCATTTAGGCCAGTAGTGACTGCAGACCACTACAAAATCGAGCCTATATCAATATTTCTTGATTACATGTGAATCTAGTTGTGGAAAAATCTGAATACTACATAAGAGACTCTTTGCACTTGCTCAGATTTTTGAAAGAGACTGAAATAATACAGGAGGATTGTGTCTTTGCCTCAATGGATCTAGTTTCTCTGTTCACCTGCAATGATCATGAGAGCGGTGTTGAACTTGTAAGGGAATTCCTCATCCATTATATGGATTTCAAAAGCACTCTGATTGACACTATTTGTACACTTTTCAATGCAATTTTGGAAAACAACTTATTTTCCTTTACTGGAAAACTTTACAGACAAAAAATGAGTAGCTAGTGGGCCAGACTAGCCTGCATTTTTGCAAACATTGTCATGGTACTTTGGAAACAAAACAGACTCAAACTTTATCCTTTGTTCTTTAAAGTCTTGTTTTATCTGAGATACATTGATGATTTTTTTTTAATTTGGAGGAGGTCTGAGGATGAATTTGACCAGTTGTTCTCCTTTGTAAATAACAACACATTTTACTTAAAATTCACAAAAAGTGGGTTTAGTAGAAGAATCAGCTTTCTGGGCATCCATCTGATGATAACAGAAAATGACAAGTTAATTCAAAGTACTATTTTTAGGAAAAATGCATTTGTCAATCAATACCTTGACAAATACAGTTTGCATACTGCCCATACAAAAAGAAGTGTAGTGAAGAGACAATTCATTTGGTTGAGTAGATTGACAAGCAATGTCAAAGATTTCCAGGCTGAATCTATGATTTTTCAGGGCTTTTTTTCTGGCTAGAGGCTACAACATTGATTGGCTGTCTAAGATCTGGCAAGAAGTTTTATTGCTTAGATCAACCATGGCCAAACCTATCCTGAAGATGAATGACAATAGCCAATCATTGGCCGAGACAGCATCATGTGCAAAATGGAATGGTTGGATACAGAAGAGCGTTCCCTCTTCCAGTCACAGTGGATTTGGATATCATCAGTAAAATTGTAAATGAAAGAATGGAAGATCATTTTGGGTAACTTTGATTAGGCCAAATGTTTGAGCCAGTACCCATTGTTCACATATAAAAAATGAACAATATTAACATTATGTTAGAAAGAGGCGATTCCATAGAGCATTCAAAGGACAACACTGTTGGTACTTTTAAATGTGGTAGATGCAAACAGTATAGGTTCCTAAACAAGCATCACATATTCACATCAATGCACGTAACTTTACAATTTGTGACAAAGACAGATATGACTGCCAAACTAAAGGAGTTGTTTACCTTGCAACATGCGAATTGTGTTCACGTTTCTACATAGGGAAGACTGTGAGAAAAGTGAATCATAAAATTTATGAACACACTTTAGATTTTAAACAAAAAGAAACAAACAATGCATTAGCAAAAAATTCATGAATTCTGAAACAAAGTGCTACAACCAATGCAGTAAATCTTATGCTCCAAAACTTGTATGTAAACAATCCAACAGCAAACAGTCAACAAGCAGCTAAACATGCACTGTTCATTCAGCAGTAAAAATGACAATAAAAGCAATTAAAACATATATCGTTACTTAATATAAAAACATAGTACAATGTTTTAATTGCTTTTATTGTCGTTTTTACTGTTGAAAGAAGAGTGCACGTTTAGCCATTTGCTGTTGGATTGTTTACATTCACTGAATTGTGTTTCATTTAAGAAATTCCGCTTATTGACATCAACAGTTTGTCAGAGTTCACAGGGGGATTATAAGGTGCTATTAGAATGCTGTGAGTCGATGTGGCAGATCAGACTGAGTGCAGACAAGCACCCAGGTCTGAATGACAGTATTAATGTCAAGTGCTTTTTACTAGCACAAAAACTTTAACCAGTAAGATCCAGGTGTTGTTCGATCTAGCAGATCATGATATGGTTAATTTTATTTTAAATTATTTTATTTACATTTTTATTTTATGTGTTTGTTTTGTCTTAAGTTATATTATGCTTTCAGTACTTCCGTGATTTTTCTTTATCCTTTACTTTTCATTGGTCTAAAAGCCAATTTCTGGAAAGTCATTGAATGCTTTTATGTTATGTTTCATTGGTTTAAAAAAGGATTCCTAGAAAGTCATTTGATTTTTTTTTTTTATTATTTTGTATTGGTATAATAATTAATTTCTGGAAAGTCGGATGCTTTTATGTTATGTTTCATTGATTTAAAAATTATTCTTAGAAAGTCATTTGATATTTTTTTATTATTTTGTATTGGTCTAGTAGTTGATTTCTGGAAAGCCATTGGATGCTTTACATTAATTTTCGGCCTACCAAGCTCTTAGTACTTCTATGATTTTCTCAGTATTTTCTAATTGGTTGAAAAGCTGATTTAGGCATTATTATCTTAAACTTAATATTTACATAATTAATTGTTAACATTTTTTAAACAGACGAAATTCCTTTAAGTTTATATTCTGAAGAAGTTCTGTTTTTAAAATAATTAAAAAACAAAAGCACTAAATTGAACTAAAGGGTGGCTGTTTCATTCTTTACCAAAAAGTAGAACATGTATCTTGGTTTCAATTTAATGACAAGTTACCTTTAAGTTTATAAGATGGTGGGAGCCATAAATTTAAAATTTCTAATGAACTATCATAGAAACTCAGATGAAGAATTGGTGGGTCACTGTGAAGTGAAAGAAAACATTTGCAAGAGCAAGATTCATTATGAAACTCTTCAGAATTATAGCGATTATTTCAAGAAAATTATGAGAATGTAAACATAGCATGAATGTTAAGTTGAAAATCAGGATGGAAGTTTTTCATTAACTTCATCATCAACAAGTAGCATTAGTGGCCTAATACTTTACAGGTATAATGTATAGCGAAACATCCTGAGGATGAGTACAGAAGAAGGGTCAGAAAATAGCTTTTAAAGTAAAGACAGATGAGAGATGACGCATTATACACAATGGCCTTTTAAAGACCATTAACAAATTACACTGAGTTAAAGGGCTATATGATAAATTCACTCTTTAATAGTAACTCACATTAAAAATCACATGAACTAATGACTTTAAATATTGTTATATTTGTTTGATCTTCCTGATAATTGTTTTTGGGAACTTGTATTTGAGCCCCTTTCAGTCAGTAACAAATGAATTCAGAGCTTAGGAAATGTAAACATTAGGAGTACTGCCTGCATTTTTTTATAGAATGCTGTATTTACCTCTATCTATCTATTTTTCTATGGGTATGTGTCTGGCTGTCTGTATGCCTGTGTGTGTGTGTGTGTGTGTGTGTGTGTGTGTGTGTGTGTGTGTGTGTGTGTGTGTGTGTGTGTGTGTGTCTCTGTGTGTATGAGAGGTGTTGCTTCCAAACATGGATTTTATCTTCGCATTAAATAGGACACTTGTGAAAGACTTAATATCAGTACATTGAATCTTGTGCCAGAAGATAAAGGAGCATGAAATTAATAAAAGAGCATAAATTCAGAGTTGTGAAAACATTGTAGACATTGTGTGGGCTGAAAAATAATCTTCAGTACTCGAATACCTCAAACATGTCAGTGTATCTAATCACTACCTGTAATATCTCTATGTTATGTGTAACTTGTCTTCAGCAAGTAAATTCACATTTAAGTGTTTATGCCTGACATAACTACAAATATATGTTAACAGACTGTTGATTCATCCTTAATAATTTGCTTTAAAGCCTTGAAGCTGATTGCATGATTCTCATAAGATATGTTGTTGTTGTGTCTTTCGGCTTTTCCTGGTTAGGGGTTGCCACAGCAGAACTCTGGTCCTTTAATGATTGGCAGTAGATTTTTACATGCCGAGTTGCCGGCCCTGACGCACAACCTTCAACGAAGGTACGGCCATTCACACGTCTCCACACAGAAGACGATCTAGCTGAGAATCGAACAGGCCATTGTCTTACTGTGAGGTGACAATGCTACCACAGCACCACATATATCCCTTACATTGATATAGAAATTATCCAGTATGACCTCTTTATATACTAGTCAGTAAAATAGTCATTTTCACATAAGTTTGTTTTAGTTTACACTAAATTTATTATTTCTCTATTAGTTTGCTGTTGCTAGTTAATTCACTGTTGCTTGCTGGCTATGAACTCTCACTAACCCACTTCAAAAAAACTAAAGCTCTTCTGAGTTCATCAGCTAGATGAAGCCTAAGGCTGCACATGACCCATGAACAGGTCAGAAAGTGATAAATAATAGACAAGACTGCTATGGGTCATTGCACAGCCTATAGACCAGACATCAAGACAGGGTGTGGGCACAGCATTGCAATTATTTACAGAATGCTGACCAAAGGAGAATAAATGGCTGGAAAGAGATTTAGCTAACAGTTTGAAAGACTGAGAATTTTAATTTTTCTGACAGAATCTTGTGTTTCTTCATGTCTATATCTGCTTTAGAGATAAATCAGCCAATAGGCAGACACAAAGTCAAATAGCATGTTGTTTAATAGGTATTTTAAACTGACAGAGCCAATGTTTTTATCATTGACTGCTAAATAACATGATGGCAGCTATGTAAGAGTCATGTCAACTTGCCAAATGCAGTTGCAGCAAGTCCTAAACCTCTACAACAGTTTTGTTGAAAGCCACATTCAGAAAAACTAAAAATAATTTGTATAGGGTCAAATTCCTTCACTCTCTCTCTCCACATGTTGCTTACACTTATCAAGGGTAGCAGAACTTGTCAGAAGATTTGGGATGCATGGCAAGACTTAAAAAGGCCCTTGTGGTTGTTAGCCTAGTAAACACCTATGAACCTATGTGAGACCTCGCCCAGACCTGCCTAACTTATATGTAGTACACTGAGCAAGATGATTACACTCCAATATCCAGAAAACAACAAATTATTCAAATGCTACTATAATGTGAGATCTTATCTTATAACAAATGTTAAGGACTCCCTGTTAAGGCTGGACCTCATGTTAGGCAGACAAATTTGCTTGTATGGACTAGCAAACAATAGGGAAGATTTCTTTCTTTCTGCTGTCTGTGCCAGTAACTGGTCCCTGAACTTTTCTTTATAAGCTTAGAAAGTTGCTAGAATAACTGGATTTGTGTTCACCTGCATTTTCTGAAGAATATGAAGCTGAAATTCAAAACTAAGTCATTATTTAGTGACATCAGTCTTCACTGATGTTTGAGAAAATAGCAAATTTTATGAGTAATGGGACAAACACATGAGGTAAAAAAATATGGATGTTCTGCAAAACTCTAGACAGTTGATAGGCATGGAAAGTGAAAGTAAACACAAAAGACTGAATTACACTGTCTTTCTGACAGCACTCACAAAGTGCTTTATAGCTTTGAAAGATGAGAAAACAGTGAACAGTGTTTTTTTTCCTCTAACTAGTAGTACATGGAGCAGATAAAGCTCCCTGCTCTACAAAGAGTTAAGATCAGATTTCTGATAATAAACTTTAATTATGAGTTCTTGACATGGATGCCAAGAATCAAATCTCACTCTCCACTTGAAATTCTTAGCATCCTTGTCTCAAACACATAACAAGCAGGTTATGATCAGTGATCCACTCATAATCTTCCATATCATATATCCAGGGATGTACAACATAGTTTCCTAGGTTCCGAGGTTGGTACTAGGCTATCGGCCCTAGGGCCTAGGGCCTATACAAGCCTAGCCATAACAATTCCCGGGATATTTCTTCCCACAATATTTACTTCCCTGGACCCCTGTCTAGCAGGGCGACTGACGTGATCCCCGGGGTGAATTACCTATCTCCCATCCAATCGTCAAGGCTTCTTTTGAAGAGGGTCAAGGAGGCGCACTGCTTGACATGTATGGGCTGTCTGTTCCAGAGTATGGGAAATCTCTGGGTCAGGAACCTATCCCTCCAGTATGTTTTGTTCATTGTGGTGACAAGGTTTAGATACCCGGAGTGTGTGGCTCTGAGGGATTGGAATTTCTTTAAGTGGAGCATGTCCAACAGCTCAGGATTTGACATGGCCTTGTATGTTAAACAGAGATTGCCTCTGAGTAGACAATATGCCACAGAGTATAGTTGGAGTTTTTTTAGATGGTCAGCAAAGGGCTTCTGCATTAGGCCTGTGATTCTTTTAGTGAGGTATTTCTGTGGCCTTTCCAGCTGTTGCAGATGTCTTGTGAGGTACATACCAAACAGGGCATTGTAATCTATAATGGGTCTAATGAGGGATGAGTACAGTGGAACAATTACCTCCTTTATTTCTGGATGAAAAGCCCTTAGTGATGAGGTGTGCCACATAGAAGGATTCCCTGACTGTTGTGGCGATGTGGTTATCAAAGGTGAGACCACTGTCCACCTGTGTCCCTAAGTCTCTCATCACACTTTCGGTGTTTAGTGTACTGCCACCTATGTGGTAATTTATGGGTACATGTTTTTTTCCCAAAGAGGATAACTATACATTTCTTGGCATTAAGCTTGAGCCCATGGCTCTGGCACCAAGCATCTGTTTGTGTAAGGCCCTTTTGTAGAATATCCACACCATTTGTGGATTCAATAATGGCTCCCAGTTTGCAGTCATCTGCGAACTTTGTTAGCCAGAGTCCCTTAGTCCTGGCCTGTACTTTAGAGAAGTAGATGCCAAACAAAAGCGGTCCCAGGACTGAACCCTGAGGTGCTCCACTTGTCACTTGTCTGAAGCTGGATTTGGAGTTGGCTACTTTTCCAGTCTGGGTTCTGTCAGTAAGCCAGTTGGCAACCCATCAAGTGAAGTAGAGGTTTATGCCCAGCTTAGTAAGTTTATCAATGATTCCAGAGTGGGGGATGGTGTTGAAGGCCTTGGTGAGATCCAGATATGCTGTGTGGACCACCTTACCCTCATCCACAGCTCTGGAGACTGATTCAAAGAAGTCAATCAGGTTCAGGAGACAAGATCGGCCCTTCACAAACCCAAACTGGGTGGGGACCAGTGTTTGAAGGTTGCCAGTGTCTTTGTTTATAAGTTCCATGATAATTCGTTCCATGCCATTGCAGATCAGGCTCATCAGACTGATGGGACGGTAGTTCCTGGGATCTAAGGTGGATCCCCCCCTGTGGAGTGGGATAACTGTAACAGGAAGGAAAATGGAACATTTATTTTGATGGATTTTTCAGTGAATCAACTTTTCAATGTTTCAGAATCACAGAACTTAACACTAGAGAGTTGTTACATTCCCCTATACATTGCTTTACCTTTATAGTTTTACCATTTCCTTTCCTTATTAAATATGACAGACTGTTTGCAGTCATTGCAGTCATTTGATGACTTCTGTAAAGCTGTTCATAGTACCAGGTGGATAGGTCATCTCCATGTGTACGCTTTTGATGTATAGGATTTTGCTTCTGTCTAGTATGAAATGGTATTCACGAGGAGCTAAAATCCTATCGAATCCTTTGTTTTTTTTCTTTTTTTGTCTAAAATACACATACTGAATTACTAAGTCACTAAAGTTTCTCTATATATATCTTTTGATATAGATGCTACTTCTTTTTAATTGCTCTCAAATACATCTGCCTGGAAGTAGTTTTTAAAATGTAGTCTACCTACAAATGTAATGGTACTGCTTACTATTCCAGGTGGTCTCTCTCTCTCTCTCTCTCTCAAACACACACATGCACATATACTTAGGTGAGGTTTATTTTTTTAGCTGAAGAAAAAATACACCAGTATAAGATCATGAATCGTGCTTCTCATCACAAAGCATGTCCCATAACATTCCAAACAATGTACTTCATTCATCAGCAGACCACTACACATTCATTTTACAAATTTTCTTTAGTATTTTTTTCTTTCCCACTGAATTTAATGAGTCAGAGTTGTCCTTGCAGCTGTAGTAATAACTGCAGGGAGCAGTAGTTTTTGAAAATAGGTTTTAATCCAGTGATTCCTGTTTACTGCAGTATAATGAATTTAAAGTCATTATTCAGACATTTTGTGGTAGATTTTTTTATTGGTTCATTTTCTTTTTTTCTTTGTTTAGAAATGTGAGATTTGAGAGGACAGTGTTTTGTTATTTTTTGGGGGGCATTAAGTTTCATTTTTAATTTAGAAATCATCAGGAAAGTGTAACTAGCTAGATACATTATTTTTTGTACTGGCTTAGTATTTTTAAGAAGAATTTGTTTATTTTTATCATGGTTTTGTATTGCAGCTCAGCAAGTTTTTGAACAGGTGTGAGTTTGTGGTCTTTCTCATGGGGTGGAATTTGCATTCAGGTTTTGTAGTGAGATATATTAGGGATCCTGTCTATGCTCTGGAGCTTGAAGAACCTGATTGATGCCTGCATTGTCATAAATGATTATGATGGAAAGTTTCAGTCAAGTTTATTGTTGCCACAGAGATGACGGTCTGCTGTCCTTATTTTAACAGGCATATGTTTTCTATTTTTATAAAAATGTCTTTATCTTGGCATGGCATTTTCTTTCCTTTCGGGATTAGATATTTTTGTTGATCTGTATTATTTTTTTCAGTTATGCATTTTTTTTGCTCTGTGTTTATAGTTGAAAGGATCATCTATTTTGGGACAATTGGGTTTCTTGTATATTTTGTCTCATTCTGGACACCACTGTGTATGATTTTCTGTGGATATTATTTAAGTATTTGTATAGATCTTAGTTTATAATGTTTAAGCTTTCTTAACATATATGAATATTGAGGCTCTATATTTTGTAGTACATATTAAGAAGTTATATAGGGTAAGCTTTATTGTTTTTTTCTGAGAAATGTATAAGTTGAGGTTTCCAAATAAATTCCACTCTGTTTCTTTTGTATTTAGGTGTTTTTACTGTTATCCTTTTTAGTTAACTTTAATGATTTTTCATAGGTTCATAGGTAGGTACTAGGCTATCTGCCCGAAGGTATTGATAAGCCTAGCCAAAATGTGTTGGCTTTCGCTGCCCCCTCAGATTAGTTCCCTTTGCCTCTGTCCAGCATTGCCACTGAAGTGATCCCTGGGTAAACCTTCTGTTTCCCATCAACTCGTCAAGGTTTCTCTTGAAGAGTGTTAATGAGGAGCTCTGTTTAATATAGATTGGAATCTTGTTCCAAAGTATGGGAAGTCTCTGGGACAGGAATCTATCCCTCCAGCACGTCCTATTTATTGTTGTGGTGAGGTTTAGATCCCTAGACTGTGTGGCTCGAGGGGGATAAGGTTTTCTTTAGGTGGAGCATGTCCATCGATTCTGGGTTAAACATGGCCTTGTATGTCAGGCAAAGATCACCTCTGAGTAGGCGGTATGCAATCAAGTACAGCTGAAGGTTCTTCCGTCGAGCTGCATAGGGCATCTGTTTGAGGCCAGTGATCCTCTTGGTGAGGTACTTCTGTGGTCTTTCCAGCTGTTGCAGGTCTTGTAAAGGTACATCCCAAATGGGGCATTGTACTCTATGATGGGTCTGATGAGTGATGAGTACAGGGGCACAATGACCTCTTTTGATCTGGATGCAAACCCTTTTGTGATTAGGTGAGCCACATAGAAGGATTTTCTACCCACGTTGACAATGTGATTATCAAAGGTGAGATTACTATCTACTTGGGTCCCCAGATCCCTTATTATGTTTTCCATATTAAGGGGACTACCACCTATGTGGTAGCTTGTGGGTTCTTTGTTTTTTCCAAAGGAGATGACTATGCACTTTTTGGCATTTAGCTTGAGGCCCTGATTTTGACACCAGGAATCTGTCTCAGTGAGCCCCTTTTGGAGGATGTCTGCATCAGCCAGAGAGTCAATTATAGTTCCTAGTTTGTAGTCGCCTGTGAACTTGGTCAGCCATAGTCCTCCTGTGCTTGCCTGTACCTCTGAGAAGTATATGCCAAACAGGAGGGGTCCTAGGACTGAGCCCTGGGGAATGCCACTTGTAACATATTTAGAGTCAGATCTAGCTTCCATAACTCTCACCATGCGGGTTCTGTCCGTAAAACAATTGGCAACCCATCTTGTGACATAGGGGTTTATGTTCACGCTGGTGAGCTTGTCTATAATACCAGAATGGGGAATGGTGTTGAAGGCCTTTGTGAGGTCTAGGTAGGCTGTGTGTACCACCTTTCCCTCATCTGTAGCCTTGGTAACTATCTCAAAGACGTCCACCACTTTAGGAGGCATGATCTGCTCTTAACAAAGCCGAACTGGGTAGGGTCCAGTGTTTGGAGGTTCCCAATTTCTCTGTTAAGTTGAGTTCCATGATAATGCGCTCCATAGCCTTGCAGACCAAGCTAGTCAGGCTTATAGGGCAATAGTTCCTGGGGTCTGTTGTGGCTCCACCTTTGTGGAATGGAATAATTGTTGCTGTGCACCACTCTATGGGTAAATAGCCTGTGGAGAGGCTGAGTTTGAACAGTGTGTTTAGGTGAGGGGTTAGTTCATCTTTGAGCTCATGTAGAATGCAGCCTTGGCCACCGTCCGGTCCCATTGATGCTGTGTTTTTGGCTTTGGAGAGGGCTGTTTTAACCTGAGTGTCTGTGATTTCAGGGGCTCTACATTCTTCTGATATGGTTATGGGATCTTTTAGGGGTGAGAGGGGGGTGAAGTTTGCACTGAACCTGTCTGCCAGGATGTTGGCAATATCGGTTGGTTCAGTGTATTTTGTACCTTTCTGTAATAACTCCAAGCAGATCTGAGCATTGCCACTTAGATTCTTGACATAGCTAAAGAATGCCTTGTGGTTATCTTTGGAATCCTTGGCAATTTTTCTTTCGAAGCTTGCCTTGGATGATTTTATGAGGGATCATTGTTTCTTGCCGATACTGATCAGGGATGTCTTCCCTTCTTGGGATTTTACTCTTTGCTGTACTAGTTTCCTCTTTCTTTTGTATAGCTTGTTTATGGCAGGGGTCCACCAGACTGATTTCTTTTTCTTGGAGGAGTGAGTCTTGGTTTTGCTCGGGATAGCATGATCCATGCATTCTTGTAGGTGCCCATAGAATGCATTAGTAAAGTATTTTGCAGCTTGGACAGCGTTATCTTTAGCATGGGGGCTTTGAAACTTTCCACATCGGTCTTAAGTAATGTGAAGTTTGCTTTTGAAAAGTTTTTCATGGTGGTTTCCTTGTCCGGGGGTGGGGGCGGAATGTGGATATCCAAAGTGATTTGTTTATGGTCAGATCTAACCAGCGAGGGGTTGACCTCTGGTGTAGAACACTGGTCACCTGTGTTGGTGATGACCAAGTCCAATATGTTGTCACCTCTGGTGGGAGTGCTGACCAGTTGATCCAAGGCATTTGAGTTTATAAATTCTAGGAAATGTTTGGCAAGGGAGTTAGTACTTGAGTAGTTCTCCCAGTTAATGTTTGGGTAGTTGAAATCATCCAATATTAGGGTGGTTGGTAGGACCTTTATGTTTCCCAGTGCTCCCAAAAATGTGGAATGGGGGTCCTGGGACATGGCGGGTGATCTATAGCATGATACAATTTGAATTGCTGTTTTGCCCATTGTTAGTTGCATGTGGATGATCTCCGAAGCATCGTGCTGTGCCACTAACCTGGAGGTGTAGGTATCCTTGATGAATATGGATACTCCCCTGCCTTTTGTATTTTGGTCCAGGTTCTGTAGCCAAAATGTATGTTGTAAGTTGTAGCCTGGTAGTGCTGGGGTGCTCTCTCAAGCCTTAAACCAGGTTTCTGTTACTGCACATATATCGATTTTCTCCATACTGAAGAGTGCCTCCAGTGTGTGCATTTTGAGGTTTAGACTTCTGGCATTGAATACCCTCAGATTTGTGTTACTTGTGCTATTTATGGTGGTGGGTTTGTCTTTTGAGCCTTGCCTAAAAAAGGTGCTATGGGGGTGGCAAGAGCCTTGGCTAGTATTCAAAAGCCTAAGGGTGATAAGTGCAAGCCATCTCTAGCGAAGCAGCATGGCTTGTCGAGCATGTCATCCCAGGCAGACAAACACTGGATCCCCTTTGAGTGACACCAGAAGTTGATAATTTTTTTCTTTATATCGTGGTATCATTCTTGGTGAGGTCAGGATGCTACTCAGGGTCAGGGTCATAATGGCCAGGGCTACGTGATCAGAGAACTCTTCCATTTCTCTTTTCATGTAGTCCAAAAAGGTACGGCTCAGGTCATTCACACCATCATGGACAATGACAGAGTCATATTTGTACTTGTTCTGGAGTGACCTGAGTGCTTGTGTTATGTGGCAGATCCTGGCACCTGACAGGCAGCTAACAGTAACCTTCTCCTTATTCAGCCTAGTGAGAGGGATGTCAGTATGCCTGACTATAGAGTCACCTATTACTAGTGTGTTGGGTATGTTATTTTGCCTTAAGGGCTGTGATTGCATGGCACACTGGTTTTGTGAAGTATGTGCTTCATGGTTTGTGTTGGGGGGTGGAGGTTGCTTGGATTTATGCTTTGGAGGTCTCTGTTGCTTTTGTTGATTTCTATTTAGAGCCTCCGAGTATGTTTTTGTGTATTTATGTGTGTTTTTTGCCGGTGCTGGTTTAATGGGTCTATGTGAAACTGGTGATGTGATGCCAGTATTTACCTTCTCCTCTTGACTGTCTGGTCCAGTCTTGGGTTGAGAGAGCTTTGCCTCCAGTTTGGCTGTATAATTGCATGTCTTGCATTTATTAGTGTTTGCAGGTAGGAGAAGAGGGTGGGTATTTTTAATTCTATCATGTGTTCTGTTTTTGTTTACTGTATTTTTGTTTGGACATAGTTAATGCATGTCAATTAATTCCATTTGGTACGACCAAGGAAATAATATTGATAAACTGCTGCTGAAGTAAGAAGATTGATACTAAGATATTTTCTATTCTAACTTCAATGGACATTTTATGATACCCTTTATCCATGCTCATTGTTTGCATATATACTTCTTCCCCCGGCTGAGATTGAAATATGTCCAATGAGATTGATGCTCTATCCCAGTTAACAAATTCAAAATAAAACAAAATAAATAAAATAAATGTAGCTATGCATTTCATGTTTTGGATTACCTGTTTTGCAGTTTCTGGAATATTACATCCTTCTGCCTCCTGATGTGGAAAATATACACAAAATAAAATATATTGTCAAAAATGCAGAAAAATTAGGACCAAGAGCAAAACAATTTAATTTAACAAAGCACTAACAATGCACTTGCATTAACACTTTCATCTTTTCAGAAAATGTCATCAGATACAGATAAAGTCATTAAAACACATCTTTAGATATTTGTATCAGTCATACAATCTACCTTATGACTTCCTCTTCATAATAGATGCTTCACATGACATCAAGAAATACAAAGCTTTGTTGTGCAAAATGCAGGAAACTAATGGCACATATAATTTAACTGTTTTAAAATTTTCTGCTCCTCCTTTTTCTTCTAAAAACAAACTTATAATTAATTAATTAATTTAAACCTGCGAGGCAGACTGGCATTTAAGTTAATTCTCTACATTAATGCTTTACCTCCGATTTTGTTTTCTTGCTACCATATACATGATTGTCCCACACAAAATCAATATCACTGAACATGAATCTTTTAAAGCTGTTCTTGTGGTCATATGCATAAACTTTGTTATTTCATATACATTGATAGCGGAGTGAAGAGTTTTATAGGTACACTTGGGTCAGCCAATATCAAAATCACCCAGGATTATTGTTTCAAGAGATGTATTTGCTGTTAGCCAAGATAATGTCTCCTCAGAGACTGATTGTATGTATATTGACTTTTGTCAGGTAATTTTAAGTACAGTTAGTAGGATTTCAATATTATCGAATTTTGCTATTTGAGTGGGTGCACTGCAAGGTTAAACTTTTCCATATAAAATAGTTATACTGCCAGTTCTTTTCCTAATGGGATCATTGCAGACAATGTTGTTGCAATGAGACAGTAATTAGTCACCTTTTGTTTGTGATTTAAGCCGGCTTTGTGTTACTTCAATTATGACAAAAAGGTGTGTTATTTTTTTCCATGTACGAAGGGCATTTATATGACATAGTTTTAAACCAGAAGGACTGTTCTGGAGAAGCACATTAGGATTCTTTAAGGCCATATTACATATGGAAGTCCCAGGGCTAGGTGTTTATATTTTATTTAGTAAATTCTGGCTATATGTGACTTGTTTAATTTTAAATATTTATTTTGTTAATGCATAGTTTTGAATTAACAAGTCATTTGCATTAGATCTGAATATCTGGGGATTTATTGTTGCACTCTTAGATGGATTCTTGTGTGGGGAAGTGTGGGTAGCAGTATAATACATTAGGTGTGCTGTGATAGTGGATGAGTAGTGACAGGAGAAAAAGAAAAACAAGTAAGATTAGAAGTTATATTGTTTCATAAATGTAATGTTTATAGTTACATTTTATTTGTTTTGCCATACTTGTGTTGTAAAATGTTGCTTGTTAAGAATGTAATGCTGAAGGTGAAGTGATGATTAGTAGGCTGAATACAAGTCTAGTAATATTTTCAGTCTTTAGTGAATTTCATTACTGTGTGGCCGCGGTGGTGCAGTGGTTAGCATTGCTGCCTTACAGCAAGAGGTTCTCCAGTTCAATCCTCGGCTGGGGTGCCTTCTGTGTGGAGTTTGTATGTCCTTCTTGTGGTCGTGTGGGTTTTCTCCGGGTGCACTGGTTTCCTCCCACATTCCAAAGACATGCTGTAGGTGGATTGGACACTCTAAATTGGCCCTAGGTGTGAGTGTGTGCATGTGTGGGCCTTCTGTGGAAGGTTGGGTGCCAGGTTACCAACCTGACATGCTAAAAACTCCACTGCAAATCATGAGCAGACAGGTGATCTGCTGTGGTGACCCCTAACCAGGAAAAGCCAGAAGAAGAAGTGTATTTCATCACTGTTTGCTATAGTTGCTTATGGGAGATATATACTGTTGTAGAAATACATTCTCTTATATTCAGCTGCTGTTTTCAGCAATTTAATGTCATTCCCAAATTTACAATACATGACAGCCAGGGGGTGGTTTTCTAATTTGGAAGCAGCTGCCTGGGACATTATCTCCATGACACCTATATAGCACTGGAATGTTATGTCCCATGTCAATGAATTGCTATCAAAAGGCACACTTCGGCCTGCAGTGAGACTGAGTTACTTAGCCGGCAGGTTGTGGGGTGCACATAATCCTTAAACTGTCTGTGCCAGCTGTCTGCCTAGATTATAGCTGGATTTGATATTCTGGTTTAACAGCTGATCTGTTGGAGAAATTGGCATTATCTATGTAATCAATACATTGTTAATAGGTGAGAGACAAGTTGTGAGAGTGTCTGTGCTATTAGCATGGTTACCTTGTTCTGTAATCTAGCTGCAAATCCTAGCATTTTACCTTTATTTATATTGAAGTATAGTAAAATATATGAACACCACCAATTTTTACTTCCTTCTTTGGAAACCTTGTCATCTTTATGCACATTGTTTGGAATAACTAAAAGTGCCACAGTGATAAAAATAAGTTAGCACTTCTTTGATAGGGCATCCAGATTACTTCTTTTAGAATTGCAGCCATCTTGATTGTTGCCACAATTCTGGCTCATTATGTTATGTACTACATAAAACAGTTCTGCAGTCACATCTATAGCTTTCCTACATTTTCTTTTTTAGTACTGGTAGGCCTTTCTGTTCTTAAATTTGTTCAAATGAATGTTAGAAATTAGTTAACATCTTGATTATATGTATTTTTGGATGAAATGCAAAGCATTTGCCAAAGATCATTGCAACTATATGAATTCTCTTTCTCTTTTTCTTTCTTTCTTAGTAGTATGAGTATTGCAATTAACTGCTAGTAAGTGCACCTCTTACTCAGAGAAGAATGTTTTGCACATACAGTGTATATTTTCATGGCAAGGATAAAGAGTGCAACATGGTATTCAAGTATGCTTTGTGTAATGTCTAACATTGTGGAACGCACAGTAATTGTATTTTAATATGTTGTGTTTGCTTAGTAAGTAGCTAGAGAGGAAAATATGCCAGTTGGAGTTCATCAATAACTTTTTTCCTACAAACAGTCACTAGAAATATCAAAGAGCACTTACTTATTTATAGTTTATTAATCAGGTTAAGTGAGCGGGTCTGAAAAGCCTTTCAATCACAACCTAAGCCAAAATACAAATAAATAGTTGGAATACAAAAGGAAGGAATGACAAATGCAACAAAAACTTTAGAAATATGATATATACATAACTCACAAAGAAAATGTACGAGATTAAACATAAAATTTTACAAAATTGGATGGAAACAAAGAATCAGAGCAAAGAAGAGGGTATGCCAACAGTCAAAAAGATAAGTATATCCTGTTGAAGTTAGTAACCAAAAATGATTGAAAAGAAATAAAATGAATAACATCTAAAATATTAAGTAATGTTGTTCAGTGATGTTAAGTAAAATAATTCAGTCATTATAATCACATAAATAGATGAAAGTATAATATAGGGAGCAGGTACAGTCATATTCTTTTTTCAAATGTTTTAATAAGTAAATAAAGAGACAGCAATCAGTTGAGTTTTGAATATGTTGGGTTAAGGTATTCCATGTTGCTCCACCAGGTTTATGAATATTATTTCACTGACTGCTAGAGTATAAAAGATGGTTCATACAGAAAAGTGTCTTTATGAACCTGTAAAGTGTATGATGAGAAAGTTATTTTAACTTTTTTTTCTTAAAGTTGAGCAACAGCAGTCATTAATAAGTTTAAAAGATAATACATTTACCAATTCAAAGTATTATGATGTAGCTAACAAACAATCAATTTGTGATATGTGACAGTGACATTCTCTTCTATCGTGCAGGTGAATGAATCAGAGAATTTTGTTTTTGGCATTTTGAATTAGTGTTGAATTTGCAGGGACACTCACTGCAATATATTAATTGCTATATTTATTTATTTTAAAAAAATTGCCAGAAAACCTAAGACTCAAAATCCAGACTACTTTAATAAATAAAACCATGGTTAAGCATTTTCATTGTACATAGACATCATCAGAACCATTGAATAATATAATGCACATGAAATCCAATTAAAAATTATTTCAAATACACACCCCTGAAATATGCATCCATCCAGAAGGTAAGCATATAGTGAAACACCAGTCAGAAAACATCCCAAGTAATAGGAAGTTGTACAGCATTTAAAACATACCCCTGACCAATAAAAAACGTCTACCTTTGTGAACTTATGCAATCACAGAGCAAAGCTCAATGACCAATAGAAGAATGTATCTATACTGAGCCCCTAAAAGATCAAACCAATCATGGTCTGTAAATAACATGCCACTCAGATGTCTAAAACTGAAAAAAAAAAACAGCAATAAAAATACAAAAACTGTAGTGTAAATATCCATGCAAACACTGTAAAAAAATCTGTAAAATCATGTCATAATTTTGAAGCTCTGTTCTTTAATTCACTAACTATAGATATTCAGTAATTAAATCCAGGCTGGTTGGTGGCATCCAAATGGATTTGTCAAATAATTTTGCAATGCATTAAATAATTTTTCCAGTCCCATATAGAGGCATCACCACCAAGTTGTTCAAGAACACAAAACTTAAACTTACTAAATTGTCAAAAGAGTTTGTTTTGCCAGTGCTGTCCTTTTTAGAAATGCAATAGTTATGTTGGTAGGTTCTCTTATTAAAGGCAAAACAAATGTCCCTTCTAATTTGAATCAATGAATGCACATTGCTGACAGCCACATTTAATAGTCCTAGGAAAACCATGCCTCTGTAAATTCCTTGGTTTCTCCAAAATCTTTTTAATGTTGTTTTTTCATGAGATAAGGATTTGGGGAAAAAGTAGTAGTTTGTAGTTTTTGAGTTGAGCATGAGATGAGAGTTACAAAACCATGTTTCAGTGGCTGTTAAAGCTTCCTGAGTAATTTTTGGAGCTGTACTATGTTGATGGATTTGCAAATGAAAGTAGAAATATCTGCATATTGTATTAGGGTTGCCTGTTAATGTATACAGGATGTTGGTGAAAATGTTGAAGATGAAGGGACCAAGGACAGAGCCTTGTGGTACACTGTGGTAACTGGGAGATAAGGAGAGTGAGCGGAATGTCATTTAACTGACTCATACGTATTGGACAGGTAGCTTATAATCACAGAAGTGTGGGCTGAGAGAGACCTAGTGAAGACATTTGAAGTAGAAATCTGCTGTGACAAATTGTGTCGTAGGGTTCAGACAAGTCTAGAAATAAGGAAGAGACTAATTTGCCATTATCTCTAGCTTTATTGACAGCATCTATATAAGTTAGAAGGATTGTGCTAGTACTATGGGAAGGATGGAAGCCATGTTGTGTATGGGATAGGAGTATAGTATAGCAATTGTTTTTGAATACATTTTTTCATTAGTTCATTTCATTAGTTTCATTCATAGTTTTTATTGTTTTCTTTAACTTAAGTGTACGAACCCATAAGCATAATGGATTTAATACTTTATCTTATATCTCTGTATGTTAATGAAAGATAAATATGAGGTCTAGATGCTTTTATTTAGTCATTGCAGAAAGAAGATTTCAGCTTAGTCAGCAGAAGGTGAAGTTTGTACTGATTGTTATCTCTAAACATTTAAAAAAGTTTATTTAAGATGCATTAATGGGAAGTTTATTTGAAGAAAGCCAACTCCAACTCAGACTAGAATCATGTTATAAAATTGTTCTATAAACTTTGAGATGTTTTATTTCATTTAATAATTACAATATCACCTGCATAAGGAATGCAGTTTATGTTTTGAAGACTCCCACAAAGGACTGATAATATATAATGAAATCACTAATAAAGATCCAAGCAGCAAACCTTATAAGAGACCCTTACAAAATAACCCCTCCTCTGAATAAATAGTTTTGTCCACAACTACAAATGTTCTGTTGTAAGCTGTAGGGTTGTAGTCACTTAATGAAGAAGTGAAATATAATTTAGGAAAAATCAAAATATGAAACAGAAAACTAGAGGTAATGATGAAATTAAATATGTAGGATATATGTATACATAGAAACCCAATTCCTAGTTTCAACAGCTTAGAAAGAATAAAGACTCTTCTTTTCTAATGGGGATGTACAAATGTTGTTTCACTGTTTTAATATAGAAGAGAGAGCAAGAAACACACTTATGCATTGTGATGTTTCATGTTGGAGGATCAGAAATATTAAAATGAAGGTTAAAAAAGTAGGAGTAGAAATGTAGTTTGATATCACTAAGTATTTGAATGTTGAGAAGGGAATCATAAGAAGATTTAGGAACTCCCATCAGCAAGTTTCCCCTCATACAATATGCTGATGATTCTACCCTAATGTTGTTGCTGTTGTCTTTCGGCTTTTCCCGGTTAAGGGTCGCCACAGTGGAACTCCGGTCCGCTAATGATTGGCAGTAGATTTTCACGAATGCCGGGGTGCCAGCTCGACGTTCAACCTTCAGTGAAGGCATGCCCATTTAGGCATGCCTTTCAAATGCCCACCCAACCACAGGGAGGACATGCAGACTCCACACAGAAGGCACTCCCCGTACTCCAGCCGAGAATCGAACGTGAGAACCTCTTGCTGTGAGGCAAACCCTAATATGTACTTCAAATAACCTCATACATCTTCAGAGAATTACTCAAGAAGCCTTTAACTCTGTTAAAGTTGGCTAGAGGATAATCATCTGCTACTACAGCCAAAAAAACTAAGTTACTTTCTCTTTTTTCCAAAATCCCATTTCCATGAAAAAAAACTTTAAAATGTATTCCTTAAATAATGCCATGATTAAAGTTACTTCACATACAAAACTACTTGGCATGACAATCAATGAGTGTTAAATTTGATTTACATATCTACAACAGTGTGATGACTGGGGAGAGATGGGCGAAGGCTGCGAGCCTAGTCAAACAGAATTTGATATATAATTCTGGCATTTGTAAATAAATGTAAATTACAGGCATGTTTTCTTGACTATAAAAGAATATTGTGAAATGTGGAACTGCAAAATATGTGACAACATTGCACTCTACTGGCCCAGTGAAGCATGTTGTACCATTTCATGTTAGAATTCAGCTGCAGGGCGGCTGGATGAAGATTTCATGCCCTTTGTTTTAAGGCTAAAGTTTATGACCAGAATTTAAATATGGAAGGTGCTTTATTGCTCTAGTTTCTGCTAGAACGTATATGTGAAATGCCTTCTATTGTTGTAAATTTCTGTGCAGGTGTTAGATTACTAAATAATGCAGCTTGTTTGCCTGGGAAAACCTAAGTATCAAAAATGATGTAATTTGGGGAGGGACCCAGCAAACATGTTTGTTAGTAATGTTTAAATACTATTTCTCACAAGAGACTGAAGGCATTTTGACTTTGGACATCTAACTTCTCAGCACTTTGCCTTATGCTCACATGTAAGTTTTAGCACTGTGATTTCTTGTAGGAATAGTTAAAGCTAGTAAAGATTAATTAGGTATTTTTCTTTGAAATCAGACCTGTCCTACTGTATTATTTTAAGTTTCTGTGTGATCTCTGTGGTGTAGTAGTTTTGTCTTGTGTTTTAATTATTTATTATTAAATAATTTTAAAACGTTCTGCCTGTGGCTGCTTTGTGCTCTAGAGTACATTGCATATTTATAGAGGTTATTGTAATAGGCCACTCTAAAGTAAGCCTTGACTGTTAGTCATACTACCATTGGATTTTAATATTGCACAGTAATAATTGGACATCCTTTTAAGGGCCTTTTAGTAGCTGATATTATTAACTGGGTGGTGGCAGTAATTACTACCATATAGTCTGGGTAAAGGGGCACAGTTGGAGAATCTGTGTCAGCCTTTCCCAGGAGTGTCTGCGAAGTTATATAAATACTTATCTCAAAGTGTGTGTGTGTGTGTGTGTGTGTGTGTGTGTGTGTGTGTGTGTGTGTGTGTGTGTGTGTGTGTGTTGTGTCAGTTACTTGGCAGGGACACGAAGCACTGGTTGGACAGAGAGGGCACTGAAGGTTTTAGCTTGCCCAGTTAGGCTGAGACCTGGACCCTGTAGTTGTGCCAGTGGGGAGTCTTATTGAGGACCTGGTGAGCAAAGGAGCAACCAGCCCCAGACTGACTGTGATCTCTATGTGCACTTAATGGAAATTGTACTTTACTGTGTGCATTAGTTATCCATTCCTCTTCTAGGAGACGACCTCCCTGGTGTTATTGATGAGGCTCCTTGATTGCTGGCTCAGGGCATGGTCATCACAAACAGCATCAAGAAAATCCATCAAAAACAAGGTACCCTTCATAGGGTAAAGAAATCCCTTGTAGATCTGCCAGGGTAACTCTAGCTACCACTTGCCTGTTACTCTATCCTATATGGAGCCCCTATGATGACCAATCTACAAACCCCACTTGTACTTGAACAATGCTACAACAAAGATGCCAGATTTGCTTGCTGAAAATCTTAAAGAGTCCCACCGCTGTTTAACACTAAAAAACTTTACTGGCTTGTTCTTCCTTGCCACCTACCTTATACCCAGCTCATCTTAACCCATAAAAAATCATCTAAACTCCATTTGTCTGCTCTGCAATTAGCCCTATACTCCATTTCTATTTAGCAAACCATCACCTTCAGTCAAATGATAAACAACTTCTTACTATCTACAAACCACAAAACCCTGCTTGGGTCTGTATTTATTCCAGTTTGGTAGCAAGAACTTGGAATAAAATTCCTATATCAATTAAGTCTATCTCACACTTTTATCTTTTCAAACCCTTACTAAAAGACTTCCTCTCTGCCGCCTAGCTTTGTCCTTCCTCCACATCTAGGATGTAGCTTCTCTTAACATCCTTCATCACCTTCTTATACCTCTTATAATATTATACTATTATATTAAAGCACTAAATCACTTAATTTTCTTGTCCGCTTCTAATGTTTCACTTCACTGTAGAACTTAAACTATGATACCAACTTCTAATTTAATACAACCAAATTTCTGTTCCATCACTACTTCTCTATTAACACTTAAACTTGCTTATCCCCCTAATGCTTGCTTATCTCCCTAATACCACAGGTTAATGTGTTTCTTAAATTGCTCCTATCAATCACATACACCATGCTTCAATCTGTAAATTCTCATTAAAGTGCTGTATAGTAATGTTTGTAAATATCAATACAAATTTTATTATATTGACTACTATGCTACATATAAACTGTACCTGCATTATAAAACGTGTTATTGTAAATATTAATTGCATTAAATTTCTTACCTTGGAGTTTTTCTCCCTGGGCTTCTGCTAAAAAGAACACATGTGCCCAGTCAGACTGTCCCAGTAAACAAATGTCAATAAATAAATATACATATATATATATATATATATATAGAGAGAGAGAGAGAGAGAGAGAAAGAGGCAGAGACAGAGAGAGAGAGGGAGAGATCTATTCAATACAATCAGCTCTGAAGTCACTGCACTTTGGTGATGTGTGCACTTAGCAACGCTCATATGTGTGACATTTGCAACCAATAGTAACAATTAATAAATGGTAGAAATAAAAAATGGACAAAATAAAACTTTAACCTGAAAAAAAACAATAGCAAGGCTATTTTTTTTTAAAAGTTGAACAATTAGAAAAAAACAGAATGTATAAATGCTTAAAATAAAGTGCAAAACAAAACTGTTATTACTTTATAAGACCATTTACAAAGGATAAAATATACAGTTAAATATAGGAAAAGGAAGGAAGAAAACCTTGCAAAGTAGTTAAGAGGAGGAAGCAAATTATTTAAATATATAAAGAACTATGACAATGTGGACTAACGAATGACATAAATAAAACATCAGATGAAATGAAAGCAGACAATTAATTGTATTAACCATTTCAAACTATTTCATAAATATATGTGGGACTGATGAATGTTGATACAAGCTGAGGTAGAATGCAGCAAAAGTTATCTACTGATAATAAAGAACACAGTGTCCATATAAAAAGATACAAAAATCTTAACAGTAGCCCAGAGGGACAAAATCAGCAAATAGGAATATTAAAAATCTAAGGAAACTACACACTTTATCTACTTAGTATTAGGGTGTTGTTGAATGTGGAACAGATGACAGAAAACAAAATCTGGGATTCATGAAAACTAACTTATTGCAGTAAAGCTCATTTGAAGAGCAGCAATGAGCAAGATGTGAGATTCATGAATCACTGTAACATGGCATGACTAGTTTGTAAACAAGCGTAAGCGGAACTATACTCTAATGATTGTATCATAACCAGTGCTGTATGCTAATGAAGTTACAAAAAACTAACATGCAAATATGTTGTGTTGACTTGAACTTTGAAGTCAGCTATATGTTCACATTCAGCCATAAGAACTCTTTGGAATATGTTAAGGGTTGCCACAGCTAAACCTTTCTTTGCAAAAGGCTCTGATAGAAGGTGCAACTGCTGATGTTGCCATATGCCACTCCTGAACGAGTAGGGTTTTAGGCCATGTTTCATCTACAGTGGAGTCTATGAAATTAAAATAAGGTACTGCTTCAGCGTAGACAGTGACTATGCAGCATCTAGTGGACATTTTCCATCTGCATATACATGGAAATTGTGGAAAACCCATTCCAATGGATACTAAGGAATGCATAGATTTACATATTTTAGCTGCAGAGACCTGTCAGGGACCCACAGGTGGCACAGTGGGGGTTTACTGACTTCTGCTTCAAGAATACTCCACTAGTTCCTCAAAGCAACACTGGAACATGTTGGGAAGCATATGTGGTTCCCACTAAACCAAGATGAAAGAGCAAATACTATGCAAGGTCTCTTTGCCATAGCCCCTTTCCCTGATGTATGGGGAGACATGCACAGCACCCACATTAAAATAAAGATACAACATGGACTAATAAGTTACAAAAATAAAACTCCAGAGGAAATGAAAACAATTAGAAAATGAATTGACTTAACCATTTCAAACAAAAAGATCACATGAAATGAAATGAAAACAGATGAAAAAAATAATTGTCTTAATTTCTTGCCTTTTCAGAAATATATGTGGGACTGAACCATAAACAGTATTACTCTGTCAAAAGCCAGGTGGTATGTAATGCCTGTAATGCACAAGGTATCATGAACAATGTTTGTGCAGACCATTAAGGTAGTTTCTTTGACTCCCACATATGACACAGCTGTGACGTCTACCAATGTTTGCAAGGGTGACTTCCCACAGGGTTATCTTCTGGGGGTTGCTGGATATGCTCAAGAACCTTAGCTCATGACTCCAATGTGAATTCCACCAATCTCCAATAAGCAGGGTTACAACCATGCCCACACACAAACTAGAAACATCATAGAGCAGGTGTTTGGCCTGATCAAGGCATGTTTCTGCTGTCTGGATGCATCTGGAGGTGTCATGCAGTTTGACCCTGCCACCTCTACCAAAGTATTGACTGTGTGTGTATTGACTGTGTGAGCAATCTTACATAGTATTGTACTTAGAAAATAGTTACAGCAGGGTGGCCCAGCACAGGGACTGTAGTTCCCAGCACTACAGGCAATGGCAGCTGACATAGATAAGAAGGTCAGAGGATGAGCCAGCAGCAGGGGATGGCCATGTCAGATGGAAGTGGGCATAATGCACTATGGCAATGGCTAAGAGGCAGAAAATTATATTCACCACATAAATAACATAAGAGTTTATCAGATACAGACATTAACATTAATGCATACAAACAAATAAGACTAGGCTTACCCATGCACTCTTTGGCCTCTGTAAACATTAGACATAGGCAAAGTCTAAAACCTCACAAAGCCAGTGTGCCGAACAGTCACAGCCCTTAAGGCTAAACAACACACCTGATACACTTGTAATAGGTGACTCTGTCGTCAGGCACACTGACATCCCGCTCACCAGGCTGAACAAGGAGAAGGTCACGGTGAGCTGCCTGTCGGGCGCTAGGATCCGCCACATAACACAAGCACTCAGGTCACTCCAAGGCAAGTACAAATATGACTCAGTCATTGTCCATGCTGGTGTGAATTACCTGAGACGTACCTCCATGGACTACATGAAAAGAGACATAGAGGAGCTCTCTGAGCATGTAGCCCAGGCCGGTATGACCCTGACCTTGAGTAGCATCTTACCCTCACCAAGAATGATGCCACAATATGAAGACAAGATGATCAATTTCAACAATTGGCTTAAGTATTGGTCTCATTCAAAGGGGATCCAATGCCTGTCAGCCTGGGATGACATGCTCGACAAGCCACGATGCTTCGCTAGGGATGGCTTGCACCTGTCACTCCTGGGCTTTCGGATATTGGAAAAGGCTCTTGCTGCTCCCATAGTGCCTTTTTTAGGCAAGGCTCAAAAGACAAACCCACCTCCATAGGTATCACAAGGGATAAGAAACTAAGAGTAATGCTACTCAATGCCAGAAGTCTAAACCTCAAGATGCACGCACTCGAAACTCTCCTTAGCATGGAGAACATCGATATCTGTGCAGTAGCAGAAACCTGGTTCAAGGCTCCCAAGAGCACCCCAGCACTACCAGGTTATACCTCATACCATGCTTTTCGGCCCCAAAACTTGGACCGAACCACAAAAGGAGGGGGAGTATCAGTATTCATCAAAGATGCCCACACCACCAGGTTGGTGGCACAGCATGAAGCATCAGAGACTATCCATGTGCAACTAACAGTGGGTAAAACTGCCTTCCAGTTTATGGCCTGTTACAGACCACCCTCCCAAATCCAGGAACCCCACTCGGTCTTTCTGAGAACACTGGAAAATATGAAGGTCTCTCCAAACACCATTATATTGGGAGACTTCAACTACCCAAACATAGACTTGGAACATTACTCTAGCTCCAACACCCTAGCCCAAAGGTTCCTAGAATTTATTAACTCAAATGCTATGGAACAACTTGTTACCACTCCCACAAGAGGGGGAAACATACTGGACCTGATCATCACCAACATGGGGACTCTATGCTCCAGACCAGAAGTGTATCCCTCACTGGTAAGATCAGACCATAAACTAATCTCACTGGATATTCACATCCCGACCCCACCCCCTGCCCAGAAAACCACAGTGAAAATCTTCTCTAAAGCAAATTTCACACTCCTCAAACCCGAGGTGGAATCCTTGAAAGCCCCAGGGCCTGTGGAAAATACGGCTCAGGATGCAGAATCCTTTATAAACGCATTCTATGAACACCTTCAGGAATGCATGGATCATGCAATCCCAAATAAAACCAAGACCCAATCCTCCAAAGGCAGACGTCCTGTCTGGTGGATCCCAGCCATAAACAAACTATACAATAGAAGGAGGAAGCTACTACATGATAGAGCAAAATCCCAAAAAGGGAAAGCATCTCTGATCAGTATTAGCAAAAAACTACGGGCACTCATAAAATCGTCTAAGGCCAGTTTAGAGAAAAAAATTGCACAGGACACTAAGGATAATCACAAGGCTTTCTTTAGTTATGTTAGGAACCTGGGTGGGAATTCCCAGATATGCTCAGAATTAGTCCAAAATGACAAAAAATACACCGGACCCACAGACATTGCCAACATCCTAGCTGACAGGTTCAGTGCAAACTTCTCCCTCCCTTCCCCACCAAAAGGGCAAATATCTATCCCAGAAGAGTGCTGCCCCCTGACATCTCACATGCTCAGGTAAGAGCCGCCCTCTCAAAAGCAAAAAACACAGCATCAATGGGACCAGACGGTGTCCTGGGCTGCGTCCTACATGAACTCCCAGAAGAGCTAAACCCAAACATAAAACTACTGTTTAATCTCAGCCTTACTACAGGATATGCACCCAAAGAGTGGCGTACAGCAACAGTGGTCCCTCTCCACAAAGGTGGTGCCTCAATGGATCCTGGAAACTATCGCCCCATAAGCCTGACTAGCTTGGTCTACAAAGCTATGGAAAGGATCATCATGGACCTCATAAATAAAGATATTGGGAACCTACAGACACTGGATCCTACCCAGTTCAGCTTTGTTAAGGGCAGACCCTGCCTCTTAAACCTGGTCGAATTCTTTGAAACAATCACCAAGGCCATTGACGAGGGGAAGGTGGTCCACACAGCCTACCTGGACCTTGTAAAAGCTTTCAATACAATACCCCACTCGGGCATTATAGATAAGCTCACCAGCTTAAATATAAACCCCTATGTCACTAGATGGGTTGCAAACTGGCTCAAGGACAGAACCCACATGGTTAGAATTGTGGAGCCATGTCAGACTCCAAACCAGTTACAAGTGGCACCCCACAAGGCTCAGTCCTGGGACCTCTCTTGTTCGGTATATATTTCTCAGAGGTACAGGCCAACATGGAAGGACTGTGGCTGACCAAGTTTGCAGATGACTGCAAACTGGGCACCATAATCAACTCTCCAGCCAACACAAGCATCCTCCAAAAGGGCCTCATAGAAACAGACAACTGGTGCCAGAGCCATGGCCTCAAGCTAAATGCCAAAAAGTGTATAGTCATCCCCTTTGGCAAAAACAAAGTGCCCACAAATTACCACATAGGTGGTAATCCATTAAGTATGGAAGAAGTAATTAGGGACCTGGGGACCCAAGTTGATAGCAATCTCTCATTTGACAACCACGTGGCCAAAGTGGTTAGAAAAACATTTTATATAGCCCACCTAATCATGAAGGGATTCACATCTAGATCAGGGGAGGTCATCGTGCCTCTTTACTCATCCCTCATTAGGCCCATAATTGAGTACAATTCCCCTTTTGGGATGTACCTTACCAGACACCTGCAGCAACTGGAAAGACCCCAAAAGTACCTCACCAAGAGGATCAAAGGGCTCAAACAGATGCCATATGCTGCCCGGTTAAAGAAACTCCAGCTCTACTCAGTGGCATACCGCCTGCTCAGAGGCGATCTGTGCCTGACGTATAAAGCCATATCCAACCCGGAGTTAATGGACATGCTGCACCTCAGAAAATCCAAATCCCATTGAGCTACGCACTCGAGAGACTTGAACCTCAGCACTGAAATAAATAGGACATGCTGGAGGGACAGATTCATAACCCAGATGCTCCCTTCACTCTGGAATAAAATCCCAATCCAGGTTAGGGAGAGTCCCTCATTGACTCTCTTCAAGAGGAATCTTGATGAGTGGATGGGAGATTGTACGTTTACCCAGGTATCACTTCTGTGTCACTGTTAGACAGGGGCACAGTATACTAACCTCGAAAAAGGGCATAGCAAAATTAATTTAAAATGGGTGGCGAAAGCCAAACACACTCTGGCTGGGCCTATAAATGCCCTAGGGCAGATAGCCTAGTATGAACCTATGAACCTATGAACTCTCACCAGCAGTACCACGTTTATGTGGTAAAGCTTTCTTAATCACATACTACAACACCTAAACAGAGTAAGCAGACAGTAAAAATGATGATGCCTATTCAAGAATATCAAATCACATAAATTGATATATCCATCAAATACAGACACTAACAATGAGCACTCAAACAAAACAGACCATACTTACACATGCATTACATGACCACTCTGTGCAACAGACATAAGCATTAAAGGTCAGATACCCTTATGGGGGCAGGACACACTCAACATCACATTTCACAGGAGAGTGAGCAAGATATCTTACACAAGTATGAGTACATAAGTTAAGCAAGTGCAGACACAATAAACATTATTAGCTATATACAAGAAAAAATATAGAATTTACCTACATGTGGATTGGTTGGCCACTGTGTGCATCAGACATAGTTAACTTAAGTCACAGAGTGTGCAAAGAAATGAGCACCATCATCACCATCATCTGCACAGTGTGGAAAGTTACAGGAGGGCATGACTTTCAAAGAGGAAGTGTGTGAGTGTGAGAGCTCAGGCAACAGCACATATGCACACTGAAGGCCAGTGAGTCCAGATATGAAGTGTGTGTGTGTGTGTGTGTGTGCGCGCGCGCACACGTGTGTCATGGGTAGCATAGGATGTAGTATGTGTGTCTGTAGGTCTGGTATGCATTTGCCCTGACATACTGGACAGGTTTGCTCCATGCATGGAAGAAGTTCAAGTTCATTGTGGATGCCCCCACCCATGAGAACTGCCTCTTCCAGGAGCTGCACTGCTAGTTCCATGACCCTGACTGTAAGTCAGATGCTATCTGAATGACAATGATGCTGCTGGATAAGCTGTCATCATGACTGCATTCAAGACCATTACCATGTATATGACCTCAGCTGGGTGTAGACACATCCATCACCGATGTAGCAGTGTCAGTGCTACCACTACAGGAAAAGTATCTGACACATTAACAGCCACATTGACTGAAATCTAATACTGTACCAGCAAACCAGCCTTGTGGATGTTGCCTCTCCATCAACAGATGATCCAGAACAGACACACACACACACACACACACACACACACACACACACACACACACACACACACACAAACAAACAACCAGACAGTTCATGCAGTCCCATATGTCAGATTGCACAACATGCAATAATCTTACAAACTTTTCTGTGGTCCTGGTGGAAAGTGTGTCTCCTAACAGTCCTGGACAAATGCTGGGTGTCGGCAGCTGACACATCAACATCAAGAGGAGGGGTTAACCACACCTTCTCTCAGCACCTGTAATGATACCCCCTGTGTGATATCTCCAAGTCATGATGGCTAAAGATTGAATTTGTTCTGTCAGCACCTGGGACTGCTACACTGCCCTGCTCAACTGTGTCCCCATCAACCTGTCCACTCTCATTGTCATGGATATGCTTAGGCATACTGCCTGTGTCCATACTGTGGGGTGGTTATGTGGGGAGTACACTCTCTGTGTCTGAAGTACCATCTCCACTATCATTGTCAGAGAGTAAAGATCCTATAACATCAGCCAGAAGTAGGTAAACACTGCTGGTGTCAGACAATGCTCCAACTGTGAATAGACAAGAAAAAAAAAAATAAAATTACCAGTAATGATTATGCCAAAACAACTCAACTAGACATGCGAGTGCTACAATTTCAGTGACTACTAAAGGTAACTAATAGATCTAAGCATGATCATAGCATGCACGGCTGGTCAATTTACCTTGGTGCCAGATGTACCAAGATGTAATAGGTGAAAAAGGAAGCATAAGCAGACATGTGACTATCAATCACAAAGGTGGATATAAAATTATTTTAATGATATACCTGGGGCATCACTAGGGGAAATTTTCTGGGGTTGTTTCACCTCTGTCCCAACATCCAGCATCATACTCAGAAACTCTGATGAGCTATGTGTCCCTGATTGATGAGGTGAACTGCTCTGTTTCAGTAAATGGTGGATTGGTAGATGGCCCGCCACCAGTAGCAATCTACTCCCATGTGACAGCCTTGACTCTGAGCTTAGCCTAGTGAATCATGTCACAGGCCCTAAGCTGGACCTTTCTGTATATGTGGTCCTACTCTTAATAGCATTTGCATCCTCAACCACCTTCTACCAGACAAGGTCATGGAAGGGCTTGTTTATAGGTCCATAGGTTCATAGGTAGGTACTAGGCTATTGGCCGAAGGGCCTACATAAGCCTAGCCAACAAGGTTCCATGGCTTATGCCACCCAAGAAAGTTATTTTACTGTGCCACTGTCGAGCAAAGACACAGAAGTGATCCCCGGGGTGTATTTCCTATTTTCCATCCACTCATCCAGATTTTTCTTGAAGACTGCTAACGAAGAACTTTGCTTGACATAGATGGGTAGCTTGTTCCAGAGTATGGAAAGTCTCTGGGACAGGAATCTATCCCTACAGTGTGTCCTGTTTATTGTGGTAACAAGGTTTAGGTCCCTAGAGCATGTAGCTCAGAGGGATTGGGATTTCTTTAGGTGTAGTATGCCCAACAGCTCTGGGTTTGACATAGCTTTATATGTTAGGCAGAGATCACCTCGGAGTGGGCGATATGCTACGGAATAAAGCTGGAGTTTTTTGAGGCGGTCAGTGTAGGGCATTTGTTTGAGGCCAGTAATCCACTTTGTGAGGTACTTCTGTGGCCTTTCCAGCTGCTGCAGATGTCTTGTGAGATACATTCCAAAAGGGGTGTTGTACTCTATAATGGGTCTAATGAGTGTCAAGTAGAGGGGAACAATGACCTCTTTTTTGCTGGATGAGAACCCTTTTATGATGAGGTGTGCCATGTAGAAGGACTTCCTGACTACTGTGGCGATGTGACTATCAAAGGAGAGACTACTGTCCACCTGGGTCCCAATGTCTCTTATCACACATTCGGTGTTAAGTAGATTGCTGCCTATGTGGTAGTTCATGGGTACAGAGTTTTTACCAAAGGGGATGACACTGCACTTTTTGGCACTGAGCTTGAGGCCATGACTCTGACACCAGGCATCTGCCTCAGTGAGGCCCTTCTGTAGGATGTCCACATCATTTGGGGACTTGACTATGGCTCCTAGTTTGCAATCATCTGTGAACTTCATTAACCAGAGGTCTTCTGTGTTAGCCTGTACTTCATGACTCTGACACCAGGCATCTGTCTCAGTGAGACCCTTCTGTAGGATGTCCACATCATTTGGGGACTTGACTATGGCTCCTAGTTTGCAATCATCTGTGAACTTCATTAGCCAGAGGTCTTCTGTGTTAGCCTGTACTTCAGAGAAGTAGATATCAAACAGGAGAGGTCCCAGGACGGAACCCTGTGGTACTCCACTTGTCACTGCTTTGAGGTCTGATTTGGAGTCTGCAACTTTTACAGTGTGGGTTCTGTCAGTGAGCCAGTTGGTAACCCATCTTGTGATGTAGGGATTTATACCTAGTTTAGTGACTTTAGCTATAATTCCAGAATGGGGGATGGTGTTGAAAGCCTTGGTGAGGTCAAGATAGGCTGTGTGAAACACCTTACCCCCATCCATGGCTTTGGTAGAAGAAGTTGATCAGGTTCAGGAGGCATGATCTGCCTTTCACAAACCTGAACTGGGTGGGATCCAGAGTTTGGAGGTTACCATTGTCTTTGTGTATGAGTTCCATGATGATAAGTTCCATGGCCTTGCAGACCAGGCTCGTCAGGCTAATAGTTCGATAGTTCCCGGGATCAGTGGTGGCTCCCCCTTTGTGGAGTGGGATAACTGTTGCTGTGCACCATTCAGTGGGCACAAAGCCTGACATGAGGCTATTATTGAACATGAGGCTTAAGTGGGGAGCCGGTTCATTCTGAAGTTTGTGTAAAACACAGCCTGGGATGTTGTCCGGTCCCATGGATGCTGTGTTTTTGGCTTTAGAGAGTGCAGCTTTTACCTGCATAGTTGTGATTACAGGGACTCTGCATTCTTCCTGTATAGATATGGGTTCGTTAGGGGGTGAGAGGGGGGTAAAGTTAGCACTGAACCTATTTGCCAGGATATTGGCAATATCAGTTGGTTCTGTAATTTTTGTGCCTTTGTGCTGTAACTCAGAGCAGATCTGGGTGCTGCCATCTAGATTCTTGACATAGCTATAGAAGGATTTGTGGTTGTCCTTGGATTTTGTGGTGATTTTGTTTTCGTAGCTAGCTTTGGAGGCTCTTATAAGGGATCTCAGCTTTTTACTGAGGCTGACCAGGGAGCTCCTGCACTCATGGGATTTTACTCTCTTTTGCAACAGTTTCTTTCTTCTGTTGCACAATTTGTTTATGGCAGGGGACTACCAGATTAGCTTCCTTTTTTTGGAGGATAGCGTCTTGGTTCTGTTTGGGATAGCACGATCCATGCACTCATGTAAGTGCTTATAGAGTCCATTTGTATAGGATTCAGCAGTTGTAACTGTATTGACCATCTGCATGGGTGTCATGAAGTTCACCACTTCTGTCTTAAGAAGCATGAAGTTGGCTTTGGAGAAATTTTTTACTGTGGTTTCCTTAATGGGGGGGGGGGCAGGATGTGGATAGCAAGGGTGATAAGCTTATGGTCGGATTGGACCAACGAGGAGTTGACTTAGGTGTGGAACACTGGTCACTCATGTTGGTAATGACTAGGTCTAGAATATTGTTGCCCCAGGTGGGGGTGTGGATAAGTTGATCTAGGGCATTGGAGTTTATGAATTCCAGAAAGTGTTGAGCTAAGGAGTTGGTACATGAGTAGTTTTCCCAGTTAACGGTGCAGTAGTTGAAGTTGTCCATTATTAGGGTGTTTGGTTGAACCCTAATAATTTCCAGTACATCAAGAAAAGAGGAGTGGGAATCCTGGGGCATGATGGGGGATCTGTATCAAGCTACAATTTGGATTGAAGTTTTGCCCAGAGTTAGTTGCACTTTGATAACCTCGGATGCATTATGCTAAGCAACTAGCCTGGAGGTGTGGATATCCTTAATGAATATGGACACACCTCTGCCTTTGGTGTTTCTGTCCAGGTGACCTGGCAGAAAAGTGTGGTATGGGTTATAGCCTGTTAGTGCACGGGTGCTGTCTGGAGCCTTGAACCAGGTCTCAGTCACTGCACAGATATCAATGTTCTCCATTTTCATTTTGAGATTTAGACTTCTAGCATTGAGTAGCATTACCCTCAGTTTTTGCTTGCCTGTTTCTATTATGGTGGTGAATTTGTTATTTGAACCCTGCCAAAAAAGGCACTATAGGGGCAGCAAGAGCCTTAGCCAGTATTCAGAATCCCAGAGGCGACAGGTGCAGGCCATCTGTGGCAAAGCATTGTGGTCTGTCGACTATGTCATCCCAAGCAGACAGATTCTGGATCCTCTTAGAATGACACCAGAAGCTTAGCCAATTGTTGAATTCAATCATTTTGTCCTTGTACTGCGGTATCATTCTGGGCAATGGCAGAATGCTACTCAGGGCTAGGGTCATACCTGCCTGGGCTACAAGATCAGAGAACTCTTCCATATCTCTTTTCATGTAGTCCAGGGAGGTACGTCTCAGGTCATACAAATTGAGTGACTAGAAAGTGTACGTTTTTGAGAGGTAATTAGCATATTCAACATGCTCAATGGGGTTTCTTGACAACTTATAAGATCAAAGATGTGTGCAGATACAGGTACACCAGATAAGGCCATATCAATGTACTTACACTCCAAAGACAAGACAGTAGTAGTTTGAGGTATATGTATCAAAGAGCTGTCCACCAATGAAACAGACAGCCTGTAGTTTTACCTCTTCTCAGCCTCTGAGAAAATGAGGATTCCATTGGGATGTGGCCTTAATATTTTTAGGAGCCATATCTCTGTTGTGATAGAATCAAAAATGCATAGAGCAACACCCAAGTTAACACACAATATAATACGTGCACATTACCATTATGGAACAAAATATATCAATATAACAGTGAGTAAACTGCTTAGTCAAGTGTAACAGAAACATACTTGTATCCTTAAAAATATAAATAACAATGCAAGTTGTTCAGCATAACACTACATCTCCCCAATTAAAAAAAGAAGACAAATAGAAATAACAACAATTAGACAGCATCATAAGCATAGTAACAATATGGCAATGTAACAAAACATATTACTTAAAGTGACAACAGTTTTACACACTTGCCCACCATTTCAGTGACACATGTAGCTCTCCAGAAAATAAATGTATAAAACCCTGCAAACTTTTGTACACATGAGTGTGTATGTCGTCTTGACTCCATGGCTTACATTTCAGATGACTTGAACAGATTATAGTGAAATAATGCAGCTAGAAAACACAAAGCAAATAGATGTCATCATACTACAAATGAGCAGTTGTATGGAAGAAGTAAAAGACATACCTTGTAATATTTTCTGACAGTTTATGCTCCCCAGTTGTGGAGCAAAAATGTGGAAACAAGTTAAGTTTCATCAACACTTGAGAAAGAAAGCAATTTTCTGTAGTACAATGGAAGATCTGCGCACATATTTGATCTTATAAGTTGTCGAGAAACCCCACTGAGCATGTTGAATATGCTAATTATCTCTCAAAAACTTACACTTTCTAGGTCAGTTAATTTGCATGATGAACAATGGAGGTAAACATCTCCAGGGATTCAATAAATTCCATGCAGGTTTAGTGCAAAGCTCAATCAGAATTTGTTAACATGGTGAGCAGTAGTGCTATTTGCATATGCATGCTGCACATCCTGCTTACAAAGATACAAGCGAAGTTCCATGGGCAGCAATAGCGTTGCTGGGCAGGAAATCATGCAAAGCAGCCTGAACATGTTCATACATGCAGACACGTTTACCTATGAACAAACTTGTTCTGTGAGATTGTGCAGGCAGCCACAATGACTAGCAGGGTTTAATTTAAGGAAATTACTGCAATACTAACACATTATAGAAAAGTGCACTCAGTGCAAAGTACAGTACAGATATGTTTTGCCATACTGAAATAAAAGGATTCTGGTCTTCAGGATTTTTGGGCTTTCAGGATTCTGTAGCGCTTCAGTATATTCATATCATCACACAGTTATTGTATATTACGTGACTGTCACACAAGGTCACATATCAATGGAGATGCTTAGTTATGACGGATGTAAATACACTGACATGATCACTCAGAAGACATATGTATTTATTTATTTATTTATTTTTTGACATTTGTTAATTTCTATATAACATCAGCTTTACTTTGAAAGTCAAGAAAGTTTTTACATAATGCAAATTGAAGTAGATATGCAAGATAAATCCATATTATAGAGGTATACAATGCAAGAAAATAAACCCAGTATGTTAAATTTTTAGTAATTCTGTTTGCATATTCCCTTAAGTAAGAATACTGTTTAATCAATTCTGTTTATTCAGCCACAGAAATAAAGAAAGCAAGAGAGACTGGATGAGACACCAGATAGTGTAAATTGCAACTATATTAAGTTATTAAAAGTATTTGTAGTGTATAGTGGCCAAAACATTTAAGGTGGTTTAATCATATGACTACAAGAACAGACAAGGTTATTGAGATAGTGTTCTTTTAGTGCAAATTTAAATATTTTTAAAGAGTCTAGTTGAGTAAGAGAGAGAGTTTGGCAATGGCATGGGGATAGAGACATTGTTCAGCTCTTTTGTTGGGTTTAGTTATGGTTAAGAGTTGTTTGTTATAGCAAGGGCAGTATATAAAATATGGGTTGTGTCTCAACCAATCAGGACAGATTACAACAGGATCATGGAAAACAGTAGAGAGAAGCACACACATTGTGGAAAATATCAGAATAATACTACCATTAATATGTGTCATTGGCATAAAATATGTGATTGTGAGTTAATATACATGTTCTACATGAACACAGTTGTACAACTGTAATGATTTATCAGTAATCTATAAGGGGAGTCAAGCACACCTTCCTCAAAAATGGCCACTTTTTAGAGGTGTTAAGATGAACACTGTTACACCTGTAGTTTAAATTGTGATCAATCCTGGCTAATTGAGAGGTTTGAATGACAAATATATTCCACAATCCACACTTGCAAAAATGTAACCTATGCCATTAATGTTGTTAATGAGCTATGTATTTATTGGGTGCATCACAGTAAGACATATCACACATGATCTTGTAGAACACCTTGAAGGGAAGTCTGGACTGTGAACTCCTAATGGTGATGCATCACAAAAATAGTTATGTACCATACCAGACTTCTTGTAGCAATTATTGTAGCACACAAAAGTGCTACCAGCACTAAACGTTCTACAAGGAAACAGCTCCAGTACCTATTATTAATGCCCACTGCTCCAGGCCTGTCTAAAGGTCAGTTCCCTGTGCTTTCTCCTGTTAACCCGGTGAACTTGGGGATCTTGAGGCAATGCAGCAACTGCCTCATGTACATCAACAACCCTCTCCTCTTACATCCCAACACTCAGACTTACGAGAGATGCACTTATACATCTAAATTGGAAGCCACGCACTCTCCAGCCAAGACCAGAATAGCTGGTCAAGAGGCGAAGGTCAACCCTTGCACCACACCACATGGAACACATAGCCCTCCAGAACACACACCAGCACTGCCTTCACATAAAAACAAAAAACACACACCCACCTTCACTGAGATTCTCAATAAAAATCTACCCAAACAGCAGAGACCTCCAAGGCAGAAATGCACTCGACCACCACAACACAACACTAATCATGAGATACATAACTTTCCTAAGCAGTGTCTCATTCAACCAAAGCCCCTAAGACAAAACAGCATGCCCAGCACATTAGTCATAGGTGACTCAATAGTGAGGCACACTGATGTCCCACTCACTAGGCTGAATAAGGAGAAAGTAACAGTCAGCTGCCAATCAAGTGCCATGATCCACAATATTATGCACGCACTCAGGTCCCTCAACAACAGGTACAAATATGACTCTGTCATTGTACATGTTGGTGTGAATGACCTGAGATGTACCTCCCTGGACTGCATGCAAAGAGACAAGGAGGAGCTTTCGGATCATGTAGCCCAGGCGGGTATGACCCTAGCCCTGAGCAGCATCCTACAATTACCCAGAATGATACCACAGTACAAGTAGAAAATGGTTGATTTCAACAATCGGCTAAGTTTCTGGTGTCATTCTAAGGGGATCCAGTATCTGTCTGCCTGGAATGACATGATTCACAGATCTCAATGTGTTGCCAGAGTTAGCCTGCATCTGTCACCCCTGGGCTTCCAGATACTGGTCAAGGGCTCATGCCACGCCTATAGTGACTTTTTTAGGTGGTGTTCTAAAGATCAAATTACCACCATAACAGATATAAACAAATGCAGTCCGAGGGTCATGCTGCTCAATGCTAGAAGTCTAAATCTCAAAATGCACTCGCTCGAACCACTGATTAAAATGGAGAACATCAACATTTGTGCTGTAAAAGAGACATGGTTCAAGGCAGCAGAAAGCACCCCTGCACTACCAGGCTATAACTCATTCCACACCTTTCGGCCCCAGAACTTGGACCGAAGCTCCAAAGGTGGTGTTTCCATATTCATAAAGGATGCACACACCTCCAGACTGGTAGCCCAACATAATGCATCAGAGATACTAGAGCTGCAGCTAACATTGGGTAAGACAGCGATTCAGATTGTAGCCTGTTATAGGTCCCCAACCATGTCCCAAGACACTCACTCCATGGTCCTAAGCACCCCGGAAAATATTAGGGTCCAACCTAACACACTCATACTGGGCAACTTCAACTACCCCTACATTAACTGGGAAAAGTACTCATGTACCAATACACTTGCCCAGCATTTCCTGGAATTCATTAATTCCAATGCACTAGACCAGCTCATTCTTACCTCCACTAAAGGTAGCAACATCCTTTACCTGGTCATTACTAACATGGGCGACCATTGCTGCACACTAATAGTCAACTCCTCCCTGGCTAGATCTGACCACAAACTAATCACCTTGGAAATCCACCCCCCCCCCCCTTGCAAAGGTAACCACCATGAAAAACTTCTCCAAAGCTAACTTTTGGCTCCTAAGAACAGAGGTGGCTAACTTCACAGCACTCATGCAAATGCAGAATAGTTGCATGACTGCCAAATCATACACCAATTTACTGTACGAACACGTACACAAATGCATGGATCTTGCCATACCCAATAGAACCAAGATGCTCCCCTCTAAAAAAAGAAAGCCAATCTGGTGGTCCCATGCCATAAACAAACTCTACAACAGAAGGAGGAAACTGATGCAAAATAAGGTGAAGTTCCAAGACTGGAACAACTCCCTTATCAGGCTGAACAAAAAGTTGAGATCCCTCATCAAATCCTCTAAAGTTAGCTATGAAAATAGAATTGCAGCAGATAGTAAAGACAATCACAAGGCCTTCTATAGTTATGTAAATAACCTCCATGGCAATACCCAGATTTGCTGTGAGCTACTGTACAATGGTACCTCCTCTACCAAGCCAACAGATATAGCCAATATACTGGCCAACAGATTCAGTGGCAACTTTTCCCCCAAGGACCAATCACAATACCAGTAGATTGCCAGGCACCCAGTATTATTGCTGCACAGGTTAAAACAGCACTGTCCAAGGCCAAGAATACAGCCTCTATGGGACCTGACAATATCTCTGGCTGTGTTCTACATGAACTACAGAGTGAACTGGCACCTCACCTGTGTGCCCTGTTCAATCACAACCTCAACTCAGGCTTTCTCCCTATCAAATGGTATACTGCTATAGTCATCCCTCTCCACAAAGGAGGAGCGACTACAGACCTTGGGAACTATCGCCCCATTAGCCTGACAAGTCTGATATCCAAAGCTATGGAACACATCATCATGGACCTAATAAACATGGGTATAGGGAATCTCCAAACTCTGGATCCCACACAGTTTGGTTTTGTGAAGAGTAGATCATGCCTGCTCAACTTGGTTGGCTTCTTTGAGTCAGTCACCAGAGCTGTGGATGAAGGCAAGGTGGTTCATACAGCCTACATTGATCTGGCCAAGGCCTTTGATGCCATTCCCCACTCAGGAATCATAGAACACTCACTAACCTAGGCATAAACCCCTATATCACTAGGTGGATTGCAAACTGGCTCACAGATAGAACCCACAGTGTGAAAGTAGCTGACTCTAAGTCAGAATGCTGACCAGTCATTAGTGGAATCCCACAGGGATCAGTCCTGGATCCTCTCCTGTTTGGTATCTACTTCTCAGATGTCCGGTCTTACTATCTTCCATCATATTGATATAGGGAATTTGGTTTGCATGGTATAATAATTAATAGGATTTTATGTGATGTTGACCATATGCTTTGCAATGTCCTATGACCCTCTGAACATTTCACATGTCAATGTTGCTGTCAATGGCCAAGAAGGTATTACAATCTGTGATGTGAGGTAATGTATTGATGGTCACTGCTGACATTTGATTACATGTTCCTTCCATAACAGCTGTAGAAATATGCCTCATGAGAACTGTTGACATGGGATGAGGCTATTGTTGGCTCAGTGAAGTATGTATTTTTGTAGTGAAGCAGATCAACCTTCTATGTTGACCACAGTTAGAGTAGAACCCCTACCTATGGAAAAAACACAGTATTTAATGCAATTGCCACAGCACAAGACTTTCATACTGTCAGACAACACTTTATGGATGAGGACATCAGCAGTATCTGGTGGCAAGAAGAGGAGAGTAAAAGTGTCTCACATGCTGTTCTAAAATGGTCTCTAAAACATGAATTAACTAAACACACACACACACACACACACACACACACACACACACACACACACACACACACACACACACACACACACACACACACACACACACATACACACACACACCAGTTGACCTCAGTGAGACTAGAACTCCCACCTAACTATATACAGCGTGACTTACTGCAAGTGCGACAGCACAAGTCTAATTTTCATAGTGTCAGACAACACTTTATAGATGATTGGTGACAAAAAAGGAGAGTAGGAGTATCTGACATGCTGTTCTAAAATGTTCTGTCAAATGTGCACTAACTGAATACAATCAACCACACACACACACACGCACACACACACACACACATACACACACACACACACACACACACACACACACACACACACACACACACACACACACACACACACACACACACTGACTGCGATGAGATTAAAACCCCTCTCTAATGAACTCACTACTTATTGCAAGTACTACAGCACAAGTATGATGTTTACATTGCTCCTGGACATTTTATAGTGGATGACATCATCACTGGATGTTTGGCAGAAGATGTTGAGAGGCCTGTATGGAATGGCTGAGCAGACATGTACAATTGTCAAAATATTTGTTCTTCATAGGACTGGATTGCTGATTGTAGGATACAGATTCATACTTTTCTCTGACTATTCACATGCACTTACACACATATAATGTTGACTGTAGTGGTAATTTTACCCACATCTATGTATTTTGGTCTCATCTTCAGAACACAGAAGTTAATAATTGCATCATCATCAAAGTATGCTTTTGCCTTGTTATGCTGGTCTTTACAGATAATGAGATCTCCATTATATGATGTGGGTAACATATCCTGATAGGAGAGGGGTATGCAAATTGTGTAATTTGGATTTTCTGTTGTGGTTCCAATGTGTAGGTATACTTTAAATGACAGCTTCTCCAACTAGATGCAATAAGCTGTCAAGCATGCATATTGCAGAAGTGAGACATATGCACCTGTTCCTCAATATGTTGTGTACATTACACACTTACAGTCACATACAAAATGTTTTGTGATCAGCATGGATGCAACTGCGTATGTATGTGTGTTCATATTTGTGATGAACTGATGTCTACATTAAGATACGTGTAAGACAATCTCAATGTCTATTGTAGTATAAATCTTTAGATGATGTAGCAATGCAGTTGTGCTTTTTATTTTTGTAGTGTAGTTGACATTTGGAGAGTACTATTGACATATCCATTTTCAAGTGCATGGATGCAGGGTACACATGAGTCTGAGTAAATATGTGTTCAGTCACTAACATGTGCTCTTCCTTAGTTTGTATTTTTACATGGATTATAATGGGGTGACGACTAACTCAGTATTAAACATATAATACATGCCAAACAGCTCTTTCCATAGTGCACTACCGAGCAACTGGTTTGTGTGATCAATGGCAGAGTGCTATTGCATGCGAGATTCACATTGAACGAATACACCTTGAACTTGAGAAGTACTTATGCACATAGTCTATGGCAGAAATAGATGACAGAGAATATGGTATTTATACTGTACTTTATATTTGAAGTGTTGTGTCATAATTTTTAAAACATGAATTACTATTGCTATTACCTTCCTCGTTTGCATGTGATAAGAAAATGCAGTTCTCTGCTTAATTTGTAAAAAAAGTGATTTTTCTATTGGTTCACCTTATTTCATCTAAACACTCGAAGTTGAGAGGAGAAGCAGTCAGCACATTGGACATTACTAAGTGTAAGAAAAATACCTGCTGCCCAGTTTTCTCTGTGGCAGCAGGTGTAAGAGCAGAAAGCTCCTATTTTGAGAACAAATGACACAGGGATCAAATCCAGTTCAATCCAATTTTTTACACGTTGTCAGGATGGTATTACATAAGTAAATGTGAATTTTTATTTTTAAAATGTGAGAGGCAATGAGTGCATTGAAGTTATGTATAAAAACGAAGATCCAGTCAATTGATTAATGACAACAGTAGATATATGGATTGGTATTTATATACATTCATCAACCTAAATAAATATTAGAGTTAATGTTTCAAAGTGCTGTCTTTAATCTGATGTAAATGTGTGTTCCTTTAGTCCAGTGTGTTTAAGCAGCATTGCATGGAGTTAACTGCACTATACCATAAGACATGAAGAGCTATTCACAGTTGCTCGACATTTGTGTGCAATGCCAAACTGCGCAAACACAGAGGGCAAAAAGTGAAGGCCATTACTAGGGATTTATTATTTATGTATGTTGTGTGTGATTCTATTTTTTGACCATATTAAACCTGCAAAAATGGGGTAGATAGGAAAGTGGTGAAATGGGGGAGCAGGGTAAGAACAAAGGCGAAGCAATATAGAAATATGCAGGAGGAAATTAGGAAAGAACCATAGCGATCCACTTCTTCAACAATGTAAAATGAACATGGATAGAATATTGGATGAATTTGGACTGTAACCTCAACAAAATGGGTCACGACAATGCAATCATGTTGTATAGCTAATTATGTATTATTATTTATTTAGTTTGTTATTTGACATTTGTTGACCAGGTTCATTCGAATTGGTAAAAACTATTTCTTCAGTGGAGGCACCAGGAGAATAGTTCCACAATTAATACAAACAATAAGTATATAAGTTCTATAATTAACTCCACAGTTAGTACAAGCAAACAGTATACAAGTGCAGTCATATAACAAGTATAACACATGAAGTCTGCACACAGCTAGTATAAACAGATCCTACATGGAAACATTTGTGCATCCAAACTTATTTACAGGTGTAAACCTGAGCAATTTGAGTGGCATAATAGCAGACACAAGAGTCTGGCAGTAGCAACAAAGCCAGGCTATAGTCATTTATAAATCTGATGTTATGAACAGGCATATACCAGTACACTTTGGGTTGATACATTAGCAGATATATGAGCCTAACAGTATCAGAAGTTGTAGAGACAGTTCAAAATAAGAGGAGAGTTCACACAGTGTTAGGAAAGGAGGAATGTGTGACTAGGTGAGTAGAGAACAGAGAGTAAGAGATGCAGTTATGGTGAGTCTAGTAGGAGTAGGGTGTGGAAGTGTAGGGCTATAGGTGGACATGAGAGAGAGAAAGAGAGAGAGAGAGAGAAAGATGAGGAGGCCAGAAGACAGGAAGAAAATAAGGGAGTTAGGGGCCTGTTAGGGTGGGTGGGTACAGTGACAGAGCCAGGTATTGAAAAGGAAGTTTTTGAGAGTAGTCTTAAAACTTTGAGGGTGAGTAATGTTTCTGATGTGTACTTGGAAGTATATTCCAGGCATGGGCAGCAAAGTAGCTATACAGGTTTTGCAAGTTTTGCTTTTAGGTTTGTAAATTTAGAGGATGCTTTGTTCAGAACTACAGGAAGATCTGAGGGGGGTATAGTAGGAGACAAGAGAGGCCAGGTCAGGGCAAAAGGAGGGCTGGTACAGAATGGAATGTATTATCAGAAGCTGACAGAGGTGAAGTTGGTCAGGGAATTCTAGCCAGTTTAGGCTTTTGAAATCAAGGTAGTGGTGGGATTGGTAGGTTTGACCTGCAGCAAATCGAGCAATTTTGTTGTAAGTAGATTTTAGTTTAGACAGAAGACAGGATTGCAGGTTTGTGAGGATTTAAGACCTATAGAAGAGGCTTGGGATGAGGTAAGCATGGGATAGAGATTTTGGAAGTAGTTGTGAGGAATTGTTTATTACGATACAGAAGTCCAAGTTTCTGGTGAGATTTTTTATGTTATAGGTGATATGAAGATCAAATTTGAGTTGGTCATCTATGATGAACCCCAGAAGCTTGGTGTGTGACTCAACTGAAATAGGTGTATTGTTGAGTGAAGAGACAAATAAAGAAGATTTCAGATGGTTCATGGTTTTGGGGGTGAAAAGTAGGAGCTTGGCTTTCTTGGGGTTAAAAATCAGCTGATTCTGGGTGAGTCAGTTTTCAATTGATAGAATGGATTTTTCCATGCAGATATTAAGGTCAGAGAGGGAGTCAGCTATGGTAATGACAGTAGAATCATTGGCGTATTGTAAAAGAAATGACTGAGGACAGGAGTTATGCAATCGATTGGTAAAAAATACTGAACAGAAGAGGGCCAAGGATAGAACCTTTGTGTACTCCCATTGTGATAGGTAAGGCAGGTGATGTAGTAGAGAGTCATTTAACAGACTGTTGCTGATCTGAGAGGTAACTGGAAAACCAAGAGATGGTTGATGGGGACAGATTAAGTTTAGAGAGTCTGGATATATGAAGAGGGTGGGGCACGGTATTGAAGGGATTAGAAAGGTCAGGGAATAAGGTGGAAATGATTTTGTTATAGTCTCGAGCTAGGGGTACAGTGTTAATGAAAGCCATGAGAGTGGTGGTGGTGCTGTGTTTTGGATGAAAGCCATATTGTGTGGGGGTGAGTAAGTTTTCCTGTAGGAGGTGGTGTAGGATTTGTTTATGGATGCATTTTTCTAAGATTTTAGAGAGAGGTGAAAGAATAGCAATAGGTCCAAAGTTTGCAAACTCAGAAGAGTTTCCACCCTTGTTGATGGGAATGATGTAAACTTTTTTCCAGATTGTGGGGACTTTAGCTTCTGTGAGAGAAAGGTTAATGAGAATAGAATTGGGAAGTGCTACTGAGTTTTCAGCCTTACGGAGAAAGAGTTGAGGGAGATTGTCCATGGAGGGGGAGGCAGGGCTTTAGCATGCTAAGCAAGGATTTGATGTAGTTAGCAGATACAGTTTTCAGTGAGAAGGCAGGGGAGGGGCTAGAGGACGTTGGTGGGCCTGGGGCGGTGGTTAAATTTTTGGTGGAATATGATTGAAGAGATAGTTTACTAATGGTTTCAATGAAGTAGGAATTTAAATTATTTGCCATTTTTTGAGGTGTGCTTTTAGAAATAAGATTAGAGAATGTAGGGTTACCTGGGTTCTGAATCTGGTTGATGGAGTTCCAAAATGTCTTAGGGTTTGATGAGAGAGAGGGTGTGGGGTTGTTGTAGAAGTTTTTCTTGTCATTAGTGATGTGTTTCTTTGTTAGGTTGCAGAGTTCTTTATAGTGCTGGAAGTGAGAGGGGAGTTTCCAAGCTTTATCTTTTCTGAGCATTAGGGTGCAAGTGGTTTGAGTAAGCCAAGGAGATATGATGGATTTCACTCTAACTGTGCGAAGAGGAGAGAGGGGGTTGAGAATGTTGATAAATATAGAATTAAATTTAAGAACAGCATCATCAAGAGGTAGATGATAGTGGAAGGACCAGTTGATGGCTGACAGATGCTTGTTGAGGATGCCAGGTTGAAAATGTGTGAGTTTACGACAATCTACGTACCTATGAGGGCGGTGTAGATTTGAGGAATATCTGAGAACTTTGACTGGGCAGTGATCACTGACAGAGTCAGGGAGAGTTTCAGGGGAGTGGTATTTTTGAGGATTAGAGACAAGTATCCAGTCCAGAATGGAAGAGGAATTAGTGGGTGTACTAGTGTAAGTGGGAGTGGAGATTAGCTGGGAGAAACCATATAGATTTGTTTGTGTGCTTGCATTGTCAGTGGAAAAGGAGAGTCAGTTGATGTTTATATCTCCCAAGATAACAGTCTCATTAAGTGAGTGTTGAGAAAGCCAGGAAAGGATATTTTTTCTAGTGTGGGAATATTATCCCCTGGGGGTATGTAGATGGCTAGTGAGAGAGCTGTGTTCATTGATTTTGCAGTTGGAAAGTAGCAGTTCTGCAGATGATTGTATGGGGTGGGATTATCTAGAGGGGTAACAGTTAGGTGGTTGGAAAACATGATGGCAACTCCTCCACCCTTTTTCTTAGTACTGTCCAGTCATAGGATATTATAACCTGGGAGTAGGAAGTCTTTGTCTGGATGTGGGGTTTGAGCCAGATTTCAGTGAGAGTGATTATGTTTGGGGAGCACTGGGTGATCCAGGCACGGAATTTACTAACTTTCTTAAGTTGGCTTTTGATGTTGAGGAAAAAAAGGAGCTAATTGTTTTATGGAAGAAAGAATATGTGGAATCATATGGTTAGTGAGTTTGGGGGAGGAATAGAGAGGGTAGAGGGGACCAGGGTTGGGATGTATGTCTCCAGATAGTAGTAGCTTAGTGAGTATAAGTAAAGAGTTGTGTGCTGGGTAGAGACAGAGGTGGTTTTTGACCTTATGTTTGGTGTACAAGGTGGTGTAGTGTAGAAGTTTGATTTTGAAAAGGAGTTTTGTGTCAGGGGTAGATGAAGATATTGCTGGAAATGAGTATAAGGACTGTTAAGGGTAAGTGGGGAAGGTGGATGTAGGGGAGTGATGTGGGAGTATAAGAGGAGTTTGGTAGGTGGAGAGGGTGTATTGGAGAGTGAGAGAGGCAAGTAATGTTTTGCTATGTAGCATAGTTAGGATTGGGATGGAGAGGAGAGTAAAGGTAAAAGTAGAGACTGGATAGTCAAGAAATACAAGAGAGTTGAACTATAATGATTCCCTAAGCAGAGTGGTCTGTTTGTGGTCTATGTATGGTGATTTGTCAGGATTGCATTCATGTCACACCTCAAATGTGTGAGAGTTGCTATGGGGATGAAGAGAAGCCCTGAATGGAGGAGAGTAAGAGAGAGTGAGTGGGGCATGAGTGAGAGTGGTGAAAGGTGTCGGCTATAAATTAAATGATATTGGGGTGGGTGAGAATGGGGGCAAGGTAGGGGAGTGGCATGAGCCTGAGAACAGGAAGGGCGAACAGAGTGGGCTCAGCGAGAATCAGCGAGCGTGCAAGAGTGAAAAGAGGCAATCAGTTTAGAAAAAAGGCCAGGTAGAGATTTGAGTTTACCTTGTGTAAGAGGGCAGGGAGAGAGGAAAGAAAAGAAAGGGAAGAGAATAAGCTTTGCATGATGGGATGATAAACACAGAGAGAGGGAGTCATGCTGCGAGGTTTACATGGGTGAAGAAGGTGAGAGAGTAAGGGGTGAGAAACTCAGAATGGATAGAAAAATGTAATTGTTGAATAGGACAGGATTAAGGGGGGAGGAGAAGTACAGACTCAAAGAGGAGTAGTAGCAAAAAAAGAGCAGAGGAAGGCAGAATGCAAGCTCAGTGAAAAGGACTGCAGAGGTGGAATGGAGGTGGGGATGGAAAACGTTGTGGTGGTGAGAGTGAGATAGGGGGATGGACGTGATGTGCAGAAGGAGCTACAGTGAGGTAAAAATGTTAAAAACAAGGAGTAGAGACTTGACAATTTACATACAGTTTGTAGGGAGATGTTCCTCATCTGTAAAGGTGTCTTCTTCCCTTGTGTCTTGGAGTGGAGGGTAATTTGTAGTGGCATAAGTGGGGCTATTAGACCTAAGACAAAGGTAAGTGTAGTTATGTGAGAAAGGTAATAATAAGAGGATACAACAGTGCAGGGAAAGGAATAGGGAAGGAAGGAAGTGAGGGCACTAAAAAGGAATAAATTAAGAGAGAAGAGGGAGTCAACAGAGAAAATGCCAGAGGAAAATAGTAGGACGGATTACAGGTAGAAGAGAGAGAGAGCGATACAGTACAGGACCGAATCAGTTTAAAAACAAATCCCTAATTGTGGTATAATATAAACTGTCATTAAAACAACATTTCAACCAAAACTGAGAATCTGAGCTACTAAAACTACCTTAGCATGCTTATATTTTGGTGTATAGCATGAAGAATTAAGTCAGCAGTGTTGAGTTGCAATTAACTTGCTGGTAAGTAGAAAATAAGTAAAGAGACAAAAGCAATTGGACTGAATCAAGTGTGTCGAGAAGACACGTGATGTGGAGAGCTATGTATGAGATGATATTTTGTATGGGGGAGGTGCCTAGTGTTTTTATTTTATTTCAATAAAAGAGAGGAATGTTGGGTAAGGGATGCAGGTATGACAGGGTCATGTAAGAAGGGTACGAAGGACACAAAAGGTTGGGGGACACCATGATTTGGGATAGAAAAGGGACATCAGAGGCCCATGTTCATCAAGCATGGGGACAGTAAGAATCTAGTCTTCACCCTCAAACCTTTCATCACTATCCCCTTTCTCAGATTCCTTTTGGAGTGCTTGATAGCTTTGTTCTCTCAGCATGCCAATGAGCAGATAGGGAAGGGACATCAGAGGCCCATGCTCGTCAAGCATGGGGACAGTAAGAATCTAGCCCTCACCCTCAAAACTTTTATCACTATCCCCTTTCTCAGCTTCCTATTGGAGTGCTTGATAGTTTGTTCTCTGAGCATGCCAATGAGCATCTTCTCAATATGACTGAGGCATGCAGCATTGGTACCTTCTATGACCTCATGTACCATGCCTGGCAGCTCCTACAGGTGATAAAATCCCCACCTCTACCAATAGTCCCGGAAGATACCACTGCATCAGGTGCCAGGGTAATGGTAGCTGATGCTGAGGACCCAGGTAGTACAAGGGCTACAGAAGCAGTATTGCTAGGTGGTGTCCCAGATGTGCTGGTTGTCGATGTGGCCGATACTGAAGGAGTTGCAGGCTGAGCTACACTGGTTGGCCTACCTCCCTGTGCTGCAAATCATTTTGTCAGTTTACAGAAATTGATGACATCAGAACATTGTTCTCACACATTTAAAAATAAAAAGAGAGATAAGGGGTGGGGTAAGAAAAATTAAAATAAAAGCATAATTAAAAACATCATATAATACAATAATTTACTACAGGTGCTGCGGTAGCATTGTCGCCTCACAGTAAGATGCTGTCCGGTTCGATTCTCGGCTAGAGCGTCTTCTGCGTGGAGACATGCTTGAATGGGCATACCTTCATTGAAGGTTGTGCATCAGGGCTGGTAACTCGGCATGTAAAAATCAACTATCAATCATTAGCGGACCGGAGTTCCGCTGTGGTGACCCCTAACCGGGAAAAGCCAAAAGACACAAACAAACTAATATAATTTTACTTTACATTAGCTATATTTTTTAAAAACTACAAACTGGGACAGAGAATTGTTTCAAGTAATCCATGTAATATGCATATAGCATACAAATGGTTTTGCAAGTAATACAGATTAACTTGGCATTTATGCCAGTTTTGTTGAAATTAATATTTAATAATTTTACAATGTATTTGTTACCTGTGGGATTAGAATCCACAACATCTGAATACAGAATTACAGTTGACTTCTACAATTACCTTGAGCTACAGAATTAAGCATATATGCTTGATTTTACATTTAAGACATGCATGCTTAATATGCTAATAATGTATAGACAACCACTAAAAAATACAGGGGATAAGTAACATGTCCTATGCAGACCACCTCAAGGCCCTATTCATGTATTCTATCTCCTACAGGCCGTTGAGGAGATACCTATGCCTAGTATACAAGGCATTGTCAGACCCCACTCTGATGGACCCCTGCATATCCACAAAATAAACAGCACCAAAATTACCTGTTCTAAAGACTTAAACCTTGTGTATGATATAAATAGTGGCTGCTGGAGAGACAGGTATGTATCCCAGAGACTACCCCTATTCTGGAACAGACTGTCCATTCATGTGAAGCAGAGTTCCTCACTAAACCAATTCAAGTGTAACTTGGACAATCAGATGGTGATTAGGAAATGCATTCCTAATTTGGCACCTATGTCATTAATGGATGCAGGCAGGTATAAATGGTTCATCTCCCAGGCCCCTGCTTGTAAATGTTTCCCCTCTCAAGACCCTGCTTTCACTTATCAAGGGTACCAGACCTTGTCAGAGATTTGAGATGCATGGCTAGGCAAAGGCCTAGTAAACACCTATGAACCTATGAACCTATGAAGCAATACTTTAATAAAATAAGTATTTTGTGTTGCATAAATACCCCTTGCTTCTCTTAGCCTTTCTAAACGATCAGCATGGGCTTCCTTGTTCACTGAAATCTCATGGGTAGCTGCACAATAAAGAAGAGATTAAAAGAGAATAGCATTATGCATAACAGTCTTGACTATCTCTAGCTTTGTATATAATCTAATGTATCTTTATCTGTATACTTATACAACTGTGAGATGCCAGCAGTCCTAAACACATCCAGCCACTGGTTTAGTTGTGCCTGCTTGCACCTTCTCAGTTCGTCAGAATGGCTTCTGCATTGCTATAAAGTGCATGGTATACAAGTCACACTGGAGACAGTCTTGACAGAACTATTTCAAGCCCCTGATTTATATTGAGACCCAGTATAGACCCCTGCAACAGCCTACCACTGTGGTGCTTTACAAGGATTCCAATGAATAGTCCAGATTCCATCTACACCCCACGTTTGAGTCCTAAATTGGGCACCTTGCTTTCTAGCTCCAGCTGTGTCCAAATAGGTCAAACAGCAACAGTTAAAGTATTTTCCCACTGTTTCATGGTATTGCATTTTATGACTAGTGATCAAACCCGCACAGCCATGCCAAATGTGTTTGTGCAATGTAAGCACAGAGCAACAATACCAAACAAGGAAGAAGGCGGTTTATGAATCAGGAAAGGTAATGTGACAGCTGGTATTACTTTATGGGTTGGATGCTGCCATACCTGTTAGATGACTTAATTTTTCAGACATGTACTGGGGGTATATATTTTATGACCTTCACATTTGTTGTGTGGCTTTACATACTGATAAAAGTAATTTGTACAATGCAAGATTCAAACCTATGTAAAACTGACAATACATATTCTTCTACATAAGTGTTTTTACCTCCTTGTCACAGAAACAACACCCACATCAACACATACCGCCACATCTCATGAAGCCTCTACTTCTAAGACCATAAGGCAAATCACCACACTATCCAACATTCTGGTCATTGGAGACTCCATCATGAAACACACTGATGTCCCTCTCACTAGGCTGAGTAAGGAGAAAGTCACGGTCAGTTGCTTATCGGGGCTACGATTTGCCACATTATGCATGCACTCAGGTCATTGGACCACAAGTACCAGTATGACTCAGTCATATTCCTTGTGGGTGTAAATTACTTGAGACATACCTCCCTAGACTTTATGAAGGGAGACATCATGGAGTTCTTGGAATATGTGCCCCAGGCTAGTATGAGCCTAGCACTGAGCAGCATTTTACCTTCTCCAAGGATGATGCCACAATATGAACAAAAAATTACTGACTTTAATAACTGGTGTCATTCTTAGGGTTTGTAATATTTGCCAGCATGGAAGGAGATGGTCAACAGACCATGCTCCTTTGCTAGGTATTGTCTGCACCTCTTTCCTATAGCTTTTGAATATTAGCTAAAATATTATCTTCTCCCATAGTACCTTTTTTAGGCAATGCCAAACTGAAAGTACTTCCAACATAGCAAATCAAAACCAATAAAATCTAAAGGTATTACTGCTCAATGCTAGAAGTCTAAACAAATAAAAAACCTCCTAAACCCTAGAAGCTCTCTTCACTCTAAAGAATGCTGAAGTCTGTGTGGTCACTGAAACATTGTTTAAAGCCACAGAGAGCACAATGACAGTCCAAGGTTATAATGCCTACCACACATTTAGACCAGTTATTACATAGACAGGGACTGAAGGTGTCTCAATTTACATCAATAATAAATATATCTCAAGGCTGGTTAAACAGGGAAATACACTTGAGCTACTCCGTGTTCAAATCATCATAGGCAAAATCCAATACCACTTCCTTGCAAGGTACAGGTCCCCCTCTATGACCCAGGAAACCCATATCATGTATTTAAACTTATTAGAAACACTGACCACCCAACCCAATACCATATTCATGGGCAGTGTTAATTACCCCACTATTAACTGGGAATCCTATGTGATACAAACGTACAGTCACAAAAATTCCTGGATTTTGTAAACACAAACTATCTGGACCAGATTGTGAATACACCAACCAGGGGTTCAACCATACTGGATCTAGTCTTCACTGATATGGGAGAGTGCTTCACATCCACTAGTGCAATGTTTACCCTGGAAAAGTCAGATCACAAAATCGTCTCCTTTGAAGTAAAAATAAAACCTAGACCCACAGCTAATCCTGAAATATTCAGGAACTACTCTAAGGCTAACTTCAAGCTATTAAGTGATAAACAGGTAAAATTCAAGCACCCATAAACCCTGAGAACACTGCTGCCTATGCAGAACTGTTCACAGAAACCCTTTACAGGCATCTTGCTAGTTGCATAGAGGCAGCTTTACCCATCAGGAAGAAGTACAGAACTAACTCAAAAAACAAGCCACCCTGGTGGAATCACAAAATCAATAGGCTGTATAACAGAATGAAGAAAACCATGGCAAAAATTAGTAGATGCCACACCCAGCAGGATAAAAGCACTTTTGTGAAACTAAACAAACAACTCAGTGGACAAATAAAGTCTACCAAAGCCAAATTTGAGGTAAATTTGGCCTCTCAGGCCAAGGGCAACCACATGGCATTCATTAGCTATGTCTGCAACCTCAAAGGCAATACACAATTGTGTGAAGAGCTCATTGTAAATGGAGCCACCTATACTGAACCAAAAGATATATCAAACCTACTGGCCAACAAATTCAGCTCTAACTTTTCCCCTTTCACCCCTCAACCTTCACTCAGGAAATACCATCAAATATAACTCTCCTGCTATCACTAGGGGACAGGTCCTTAAGGCTTTTTCTAAGGCCAAATACACTGCATCAATGGGCCCAGACAATTTCCCAGGATGCCTTCTAAATAACATGAAACATGACCTATGAGGGCTTCTGGAATTGCTGTTTAACTGTAGCCTCCATCAGACTTTGTGCAACATGAATGGAGAACAACAATAGTCATCCCTCTACACAAATATGGGCCATATACAGACCCTGGAAACTACAGACCCATAAGTCTCATTGGTCTTATATGCAAAGCCATGGAAAGAATTATCATGGAAATGATCAATAATGATATAGTAAACCTCCAGACACTGGAGCCAACCCAGTTTGGTTTCATCAAGGACAGGTCATGCCTACTCAACCTGGTGGACTCCTTTGAGAAGTTCACCAAAGCAATGGATGAGGGCAAAATGGTTCAGACTGCCTACCTTGATCTGACTGATGCATTTGACACAATACCCCCACTCAGGCATTGTTGACAACTCAAGAGGTTAGGTACAAACCCATATGTTACCCAGTGAATAGTCAACTGGTTCACAGACAGGACCCTGGAAGTTAGAACTGGAGAGTCCACCTCTACAAAGATGCCAGTCACAAGTGGAGTCTCTTAGGGACAGGTCTTTGGACTGCTTCTTTTCGGCATTTACTTCTCTGAAATCAAGGCCAATGTCAATGGTCTCTGGGTGACTAAATCTGAAGATGATTGCAAATTAGGAGCTGTCACTGAATCCCACATTGACTCAAATGTTCTCCAGGAAGAGCAACACAGAAAATCAAGTGTTGTCAGAGCCATGGACTAAAACTAAATGCCAAAAAATGTGTAATAGTTTAATTTGAGAAATCATCCACCCCTGGTAACTATCATATTGACAAAACACCCCTTAGAGTTGTTCCAGTAGTCAGGGACTTAGGGACACACATAGATAGTAATCTAGCCTTTGATCATCATGTGTCTACAGTGGTGAGGAAATCATTCTATTTTGCTCAACTTATAAACAAAGGTATGGCATCTAGGTCCAAGGAAGTCTTTATTCCACTGTATTTGGCATTCATCAGATCTATCATTGAGTACAATGCCCCCTTTGGTATGTACCTAACCAGGCATATCCAACAATTGGAATGTCCACAGAGGCTCCTCACTGAAAGTATATAGGGTATAAGTAAAAAGTCTTCTGCAAACCACCTCAAGGCACTATCCCTGTATTCTGTCTCCCACAGGCTGTTGAGGGGAAATATATGCCTGACATATAGGATATTATCAGACTCCACTCTGATAGACCTCCTGCACATCCACAAAACAATCAGCACCAAAATTACTTTTTCTAAAGACTTAAACCTTGCCCGTGACGTAAATAGGATGTGCTGGAGGGACAGGTATGTGTCTCAGAGAATACTCCATCTCTGGAACAGGATCCCCATCAATGTGAAGCAAAGTTCCTCCCTAACCCAGTTCAAGTGTAACATGGACAACTGGATGGGGAACAGGAAATTTATCCCTGACTTGGCACCTATATCTCTAATGGACACAGGCAACCTGTAAATGTTTCATCTCCCAGGGCTCTGCCCATAAATGTTTCAGCTCCCAAGCCCCTGTTTACACTTATCAAGGGTACCAGAACTTGTCAGAGATTCAGGATGCATGGCTAGGCTTAAAAAGGCACTCGTGGTCATTAGCCTAGTAAACACCTATGAACATATAAGAAGTGTTTGTCAGACATGCTCATTAATTACATAGATACTTTAAAGATTGAGTGGTTAAATGTACGTGTGTGACTTGACAAGGTGCTTGTTTTTACATTCATGTGTATATGACTATCATTGAAGTGTGATGACCATCCCAGGTTAGAAAAGACACTTTTAAGTATAGAAACATAATTTTCGGTATACACTCATTTACACATATAATTCCTATTATATGCACTGCTATGCATAGTTATTATGTATAATTATCTGTATATTGTTCTTTAGTTATAAAAATGAAGTGGAACAACATTAATAAAAGTTGGAGTATGTTACATAAGAACTCTGGTTCTCCTGTATTGTGACTATGAACTTACACCAGTTGCCACAGGAAAGGCTGGGGAATAAATTTAGTTTTTATATTCATTACTGTCTAGAGTGCTCATTGCCACTGGGGACTTGCTTGTCAGACATGCTTATTAGTTATCTAGACATATTAAATAGTTCATTGGTTAACTATGTATGTTTGTGACATGAAAATTCAGAAAATTATTTATTAATTGTAGAACCATAATCGTACTGATACACACACAAATATAATATACATGATATCATGTGTATGCGCAATCCACCTGCTAGACATAGTTATTTTTATGTAGAATTATTTTTACATTGTTAATTTTTATATGAATTACAGTGGACCAGCATTAAAATAAGTTTGGGTTTTCTGGATTAGTACCCTGGATCAACTGTATCATGGCCATTACCTTACATCTGTTGCCAAAGGAGGAGATAGGCAGCAGATCTAATCTTCACAATCATTTCTGTATAGGAGCGCTGACCACCATGCAATGCTGCTTAGTGTGTTTGTGTGATGAAAGACTGCACATGTTACAATGTATCTTTAGAATTTGACAAGTCTGCAGGTATTATGGAAGCATGCTGACTGCCATTCAACATTGTTTGGCATGTTTGCATGATGGAAAACAAAAAATGTAACACTATATCTTTTTGAAACTCACAATACCTGCTTATTGTCTGTGGCATTATGCTGTGTTTGCACAGTGGTGAGCAACATGCAATGAGACAGGCAAAGCTGAACATGTATTATTCTTATAAAAAGTATGTATTAAGTTTCATCATTAAAAGATAAATGTGAGACTTGAACCATGATCAGCATATCTTATGTGCTTCATTGTGTTAATCAGGTGTGCTACACATACGCTTGATTCACAGCTTTAATTTATGCTGTCCTTATTAAAGAAGCAACTTCCATTAATTTTATAAAAGTTATTCATGTCACAGTATTTGCACTAAAATGTGTGCTATGCAAATATTAATATTTAAAAAAAGGAAACATGAACAGCATTGCAAAATTCATTTTAACATACCTTAGAGATTTTACACAACTCTGGATTTGAACTGTCAGATTAATGAACCTACAAAACACACATGTCTTTGTCACAAAATCAACTTTTTTAGCATGAGTGCAAATCATTGTACATACAAGCAAGTCCCATTTCCTCTACAGTATTAAAAAGACATACACGCTTGCACACTCTCATTTGTTTGTACATGTATGGCTTGCATATTTAGTGCAATGAATGACCACACAACCATTTATGATTATTGTTTTCACCAATGCAGCTCTGTCTTCTCTTTGTATTGTGTTCATTTTTTCTGTTATCTGTGCTGTACTCTCAGGCATGCAGTCTATAGGTCATTTTGTCTCATTCTCCTTTAAATGTATGATAAAATTACAACACTAAAAAATAGTTTTAAGCAAAAGCAGAATTTTGCTGTTCGTGAACAAAAATGATAAATGAGTTCTGATCACTTCCGTTTAAAAGCTTGCTAAAGTTACTAATGCACTTTGTAAGTGTATCGTGGGAGGCGTGCCCAATGGAGGTAAGGTAGTCTGAATTGCTGGTGTGTTTTCCTTTGCCCTCCCACTAATCATTCACAGTTGGAGTCCCTTTGCACCTAACACTGAGGTAGTGCTTACAATATGTTTACACCTGCTATGTGAAGTCAAATGTTTGGCATTCAGCAATTCTAATGAGCTCACACCTCATTTGCATCTTCACACTGCTCAGATGCCTGAATCTACAGTATAAAAAGGTAACTGTGTAGCTAGGGAACTTGAAGGTGAGGAGGCTTCTGTATGTGGAGAATAGTGAAGATTGTTATTCTTCCATATTTATCTCCAGAGAAGCGTGCTGATCTTGCTAAGATATGATTGTATTTTTCAAGTGCATTCTAGATTTATTAACATGTTACAAAGAAAATGTATATGCATACATACGTATATATATATATATATATATAATATATATATATATATATATATATATATATATATATATATATATATATATATATATATACATACATATATATATATATATATATATATATATATATATATATATATAGTTCCCTATCAGAAGCCTGAAACACTATAAGCTTGAAAATCAAAATCCTGAAACCAAAAGCCTGAAAATTCAAAATCCCAAAAACCCAAAATCCTGAAAACACAAATAATGCTAATATGTCACTATAAAGACACTAATATCTACCAACTGACCCTGACCCTAACCCTAACCCTATGGTCCGTCAATATCACGCACTCACCTGACCCGCGCCCTAACCCTAACTCACTTAAACCACCCCTAACCCCAATATTTGTCACTATTGCATACATGCCTAACCTGCGCCCTAACCCTAACTCACTTAAACCGCCCCTAACCCTAACATAAAACCAATCAAGACACTCACCTGAACCCAACGCATGACCTAACACCACAGGGCTAACAATAGCAAAGCCACAATGACGTCAGTATGTCCATTTTGTGTTTTCAGGATTTTGAGCTTCAGGATTTTGGGTTTTTGGGATTTTGAATTTTCAGGCTTTTGGTTTCAGGATTTTGATTTTCAAGCTTATAGTGTTTCAGGCCTCTGATAGGGAACTATATATATATATATATATATATATATATATATATATATATATATATATATATATGCATTCAAGAGTGGAACTTTTATCTGTGTGCACTTGTTATAGTTCACTGGTAGCGCAGACATTTTTTGCAGGCATGTACTTTGTTGGATAGACAGGTTATTAACTTTCATCACAAGTGTTGTTAAAATTGGTTAGTTTACAATATTCTGTGTTATTTCATAGAAATGTAATGTACTATATTGTCAATGACACAAGGGTGTTATGCTTCTAAGATGACACATAGACACCTACAGGGGAGTGCTGGGCACAGTGAGAGGTGACCAGCAATCATACACAATTGACTTTTTTGTTGTAAATGTGTACAGATTGGGAGAATTGTGTTGAAAGCATATATAATGATTGAATTATGTGGTATTCTTTGGTTTGTACAAGCTTTCATTTGCTTGTTGTTTTGGGGTGGGGAAGCCAACTGCCATTTGTGTGCTGCTACAACAAAATTTGTGCTTGAAGAGGTTTGTTCTTGAAAATGTGTAGTTATCCTGTTATTTCCATGGCAAACAATACATTACTGAAGTGGTATTCCTTGTTTTGGACCAAACATTGGTTTGTCTGTGAGTGTGATATGGTACAACCATATAACCTTCAATTTTAATAATTGAAATGTGATTCTCCAGTGCTTAATGTTGAAAATATATATGTGTATATGAACAGGAATTTAATTGTGTGATATTTATGTGTTGTATCCTTTGCTGTTTTATGTCACATAGGATTATGGAACCTGAGCATACAAATCAATGTAAACTCCCTTTCAGTGACTTTGAAAATAATGTAATAGTGCAGGCGTTCAGGTGCCATTGCACCTTTTTGCTTGAGAGAAGATGTGGGGTTATGGCTGACAGAATGCAGATTTGGAACCAGATAGTCAATGATGTCAGTGCCATAAGGGGTTGCACCAGGACCGATGATTAGTGTTTCATAGGGCCACTGATATGATTTCATCAGCCCAGAGGAGAGTTGTCTGTGAACTGCTGGCTACATGGGAGGCCTGCTGCTGAGCCATCACTGACACTAAATGAAGAGTTCATGTCCACTTCCAGGGATCCAGAGAGCTCAGAGGAAACTGCACACCAACATGTGATTGATGTCGGTGCTGACAAGTATGTGCCAGGAGGACTTAACAACACATTTTTCTTCATTATTATTCATTATACATGGGCTATAGGTGGACATGTCAGTCAAGGTTTAATTAAAAGTATTGTTAACAGACATATAGACAAAAATTGTGTAGTCACTGTCTCCCTGTGTTATTGCATTTGTGATGACTGTGTCTTTACCTTGCTTCGTTTCTTCTAGAACCATCCTCCCTACCACATGTAGAGTCATCTGCACATGATAAGCCAAACATTTTTCTTTCATTATTGATGACCATGTGTAAGATATATGCATTTATCTGTATGTGTGAGGTGGGTGCGATGTGTGTGTCTGCATTGTTGTAACATCTGTGATAGTATGACCAGTGCTGGTTTATCATATATAATGTTTAAATATTTAATGTGGTATTAATTTCATTCCTTTGTTTATTGCTTATTATCACATGTGTTCCTGATAGTGGAAGTGTAGGACTCTTTAACACCTGATGTCAGAGCATTGACAGACTCTGATGATGATGGTTGCCAAACAGAGGTACAGATGGGAGGTGCCAAGGTTGAATCTGACACTGAAGTTGACATTCAGCCATCCCCTGTATTTCCCCCAGACACAGTCAATAGACCTATGCATACCTATTCCACGGAGCCATTAGATATTGGACAGGTGGAGGGTGACACACTTGATCAGAGTAATGTGGTTACTGCAGTATCAGTGTCATAGCCAAAGTGTGGGTGAGGTGCCATGCAGGATCATTGTTTGGAGTGCCCAGAGGAGGCCTGCCATCTACCCACCATCTGATCCTGGTGTATCTTTATGTGCCATTTGATGTATGTTTAGGGCCATCATTGAGTCACAGGCACATTCCACTAGGCCCTCTGAGCAGATGCTTAGGGTTGTAGATGTGACACAGGCTGGTGCACATGACTGCCTCTGCCATGTGGCCAGTTTATAGGAACAGTTGAATGATGCAATGGAACTTGCAGTGTTTGTGAAGAAATGTCTGCTGGAAGGGAGACAGCATCCACGTGGATGTAGGTCATCATCGTCATCTGCTGTTAGCAAATGTGGCCATGCTCCCATAGTGACACTACTTACACTGCTCCATCAATGATTGAGGTGTCCACATGCAGACATGGTTGGCCATGGGGTCATGGTCCTAGGTGTACTTGTCATTAGAGTTCATCCAACAGGCATCAGTCATGTTCAAGTAGCAGCAGGACATCTGACCATGGGTATGGAAGTGCCAGTGCTATTTCTAGCAGAGCCAGTTCTTGCAGGCTGGGCAATGACAATGAACTATTACCTCTACCATGCATGACTCACACCTGTCTGACATGACAGGATGTAGAGCTATCTCAGAGCTTGGCTGTGTTCTTGCAGACACTCACACATACATTACACCTTGTCTGCCCATACAGACAGATGCACACTCACAAACACACATGCACACACATACAACAGTTACATGGGTTATTCATGAGACTTATAGCTCATTCTGTCTCAGTGGCCATTTGATAATTTATCAACATTTCTGCTGGCTTTTCTTTCTTACTCACATGTTAGCCTTGGCCTCCTACCCACCTCCCCCCCAAAAAAAGAACCATGTGCAAATGATGACGTGTGCTATATACTTATTTTTCATTTGGATTCAGAGATACATAAGCCTTTTGTCTGATACTCAAGGTGCATAGCTGACTGAGTGCTTAGTATATATGTGTTTGTTATTCTCTTTTGAATATTGTACTGCTTTCTTATAGGGTTTTGTAATGTGTGTATCTTTGATGCATGAGGCCTATTACTTGATAAAGAACAGATTTATTGACATAAGTCAGTGCTGTCACATATTAATGTCATTGCTGTAAAAATCATCCACCTCCTACTTAGTTACATTAGCAAGTATCAGCATGCAAGGATCTTCCCTTCATTTGTGTTCTTAGCCATTTATTTTCCTATTCAAGGTTCAACACTTACCTTGATAGTCCATTGGTTACAAGTGTTTTAATTTGGGGCTAAGTCTGTGTGATGCTAGCAGTATGCCACCATTATATGGGTACTTAAAGGATGTGAGCATTGCCTGACATCAATTTTACTGTATGTATGTATGTGCATACAATCAACATTGTTCCCCCTTAGGTGGCTAGCATGTGTGCTATCCATTGTCTCTTGGCCAGGGGGAAGGCATATTGTGCAAAGCTAAATCTACCTACACACACAGTAGCTGGTGGATCCCTCTCTGACACCTCACCTGCATGTAGCTGTGCTGACCTTGCCAGTGGTGGTGGGATATATGCCCCTTTCCCTTGGTGTTCCTGCTGAAGCATTGTTCCCAGAATAATAGTGTGAAGGACAGCACATACAGTAAAAATTTCAGCAGAAGTACAGTAATTGTACTGCAAGGCTACCCATGAGATATCTGAGCACCGAAACCTTGACTTCAGCAGACTAAACACATACTCTCTGATATTTCTCGTTTGAACATGTGCCTGATTATAATGTTTTTTGGTGTGTCTGTCTGTGTGTGTGTGTGTGTGTGTGTGTGTGTGTGTGTGTGTGTGTGTGTGTGTGTGTGTGTGTGTGTGTGTGTGTTTGTGTGCATTTCTGATGGGTATCATCAGTCTCAGTTAAAGTGCATACCCTCAATCCTGCAGTAGATGACACTGTGGGATATCTTCCCCTAGAAAACCTCTGAAAGAGTTGAGAGTTGTGCCAGACATTGGAGTCTTGGTAACTGCTGGGATTATCAGCACACATATTCAGGATGATTCCCTTAGCATTCCACATGACTGGGCAGTTAATGGAGTGGAATCCCTTTCTGTTCATGAACACCCTTCTTTATTCCCCAGGTAGTGTTTTGATTTCAATGTGCATGCAGTCTATGGCATCAAGAACTTCAGGGACGTGTGCTACAGGGCAGAAATCCTGCATAGTTGTAATTCTGTCCTCAGGTGTACTGGGAAAATGTGTGTAATCACTGGGATGTTGCAGCATAGCATTCAGGAATTGATTGAGGATCCTGGATGCTGATGCCTGTGACACCCCAGCATATCCCCTATTTATCTCTGGAAGGTTCCTGTAGCTAATATTCTAAGTGCTACATATACCTTAGTCTTCAAAGGTATTGTCTTCCCTTGGTTTGCCCTTGCACTCAGTTGAAGATGGCACAGGTTGCAGAATTCCTGTAGTATGCCTCTATCCACCCTGTAGCATTCTACAATTTCAACCTCATGCAGACCATGAAAATTTAAATGAGGTCTAAACACCCTTCACCTTCTTGGCCGAGGTCTATTAGTAACAGCTGCAGCATAGACTTGGACCTATTGTGCATACACATGCAGAACAGCAACAGCAGCCCCTAACATTCTTTACATGTAGAGTAGTTTCTGTGGCTGTATTCCAATAGGTTTTGTAATTCAAGGCCAAAAACTACACTGAGTTTGCATAATTTCTTTATATCTTGTTGAATAGCTATTCCATCTTAGATTGGTTAATTAGCATACAATTCAGCTGCTTATGCTGTAATTAGCATGCCACAATGTTTACCATATTTGCATGGCTCTACACACTGTGTAGTGATGCTTACTCAACATGCAATGGAGCCACAACACGCACATGGTCGTAGCGCACCATGTAGGCTTTATTGAATCCAGCCCATCATGTTTTTTACACAATGATGTGCACTCACTTGTACATTACAGGAATGTTAATTAAGACTTTGGCAATATAATGCCTTCCAAGTGTATCTCATTAGCACTACTTCTGAGTCAATGATGTGTGAAGGATCATCTTCATCAAAATCACACCTTGAAAGAGTATACCAGACAAGTAACCCTTGTGAATATGTTTAAGTTAGACTTGCAGTGGAATATGAATTAACCTTGATCCACATACTGGCCATGTCATCTCAGATGTATATGAGGTATCTGTGCACACATCTCAGACATGGGATGAAAATGTCTAATAATGTAATGATATTCCCAAGCATATGGCTAAGAATATAATAGCATATATACACACATTAACATCAATAGATTTATAGTCATGCCAGGCTTTAAGACATTCCATGAACAAGGGCAGTGCAATTAATACTTCACAGAAATGTTAGCAGTAAGTCTACCCTGTGGAAAATGTTGTTGGCCTTTATATTCGTTTTCATCATATCTGTCCTATCCCCTTAGTAGTTAGTACATCTGTACTGTGTAACAAAAATAACTGAAGTCTGTCAACATAAGTGTAGTGCAGGTTAATTGCCTGTTGCCTAAGTAGAATAACTTGAATGGGACTGGACCTACTCATGTTTATTTAACTGTACATGTGGTGCAAAATGTTCATTACTTTAATGCTGTGTTGCACAGCCAGCAATGCAGTGTTCAAATCCTCTGAAGATTCTCTTCACCTCAAGTTGTTATAATGTGTATTCATTTTAATACTGGAAACCCCCAAACTTGACAAATCCCTGCAATTTATTTTATGCATTTTAAGCTGTACAGTGTTTGGCATTGTGCATTGGTGCCAGTCATTATTGCCCCTTAGGGAATCATAGTTCAGGTTCTATGGAGGAAAACTGAAAAAAATAAATTCCATTCCTGTTTGGCATTACTAATTAATGTTAATAAATTCAGAAGTTCTTGTCTTATTTTGCCATGGGTTCAATTGCAATGTGCTATACACAATCAATCAGAAAATATTTTTTATGTTACAGCAATGTTAGGGAATTCAGAATTTTATGTCTTATTTTGCCATGGGCTCAGTTCCAATGAGCTATACTTAATCAGTCACAAAGTATGTTTTATGTCACAGCAATGCATCCTGTAATACTATTACAGGATGTACATAAGGACAATACAGGGGAACATCAATATCAATCATGTGATTACACATACTTTTGTAAGTCTTTTAACCTTATGAATGGTGTAAACCATCCCTGAGCACATGTCCAGAAGTGGTGTCACTTGAAATGTAAACTGAGATATCACCAGTAATCAGCATGAGATTGGGGTCGCTGTGCAGCATGTATGTACTGATCAGTACACATTACTGCCGTGTTTCTTTGCCAAAATGGGTAGTGCAGAAATAATAACCACAGCATTTCTAGGCCATTTCTTTGTCATCTCTCACACAAATGAGGTTCCCCATGGTGGCTATCATTTCCCACAGGTTGGAGCATGTCAGATCTGATTTGGACACCAGTTCCTTGCTATGTTTCTGAAATGTTTGAAGGGAAAACATGGCAGACAATGGTGAAGGTTGTGCTCCATTTACAGCACAGAGGTATTGAGAGTAGGAGGAGTCTCAGATATTTACACACCTCCCTGTAAACAATTACAGCCAGAGGCTACCACGGGGGGGGGGGGGAGGTATACTGGCTTTCAGCCCATGGCTGGGGATAGGTATTGTTTGGCCAATGCTGGAACTTGTGTTACTGGCATCCTATGCATGGGTGAACAGTGTTGTTACTGTTTCACTGACATGGAAAGACAAAATTACATTGCAAATAGGAGTAATATATGAGCCACACCCTCCTCAGTACTGTAAGTATATCCTCCCATTACCATGCAATATTATACTATGACATCACAACATGCACAAGTTTCCATTTCTGTTTTTTCTATGTGTAGCTCCACACAGAGATTGAAAGAAACCAGAAGATGAATCAGGAAAGATGGCAATTTATCAGAGAGGCATGGGTAAATATGAATTCAGGTATTCCAGGTTGCCATCTCAGACTAGCCCTGATTTTTACCAATAGGTTATTAAGTATGCGGACATCATACCACAAGCCTTTGCCAGACAACTACATGAGTATGCATATTCTACATTTGCAGACTCTACTGATCTGTACAATTAATTCATGTAGTCAATTGTTAACTAATGACTGATGGATGTGGGTTAAGTACCAGACAACAGAAAATATGTGTGACATACATTTTACATTTCAGTATTGACTACCTGTAATCAGGCCAAATACATTGTTAATTAATAGTGATCCATAAATTGCTTGGAAAATAATTATAATTTCTATAGAATGTTCTAAATGTGGGAGCCAAGGATATCGCAGAACTGCTGTCACATTAATCTATAGCCTCATATGCTCATATGTGGATGCAAATAGTCTTAAAAATGTATGTTAAATTTGTAATGATTGTGACTTTACATTTTTTATCTTTCATTGTATTGAAGCATTCATTAATACTTCATCATAACCACTAAACCAGTGAGCTAGATCAGACACAGTGGTTGAGACTGGCATCCCTTCACAGGTGGCTGCAGCAGCATCTGCACCAGCAGCAAAGGCACCCTGCACTTCTGAGTCACAAACTGGCAGTATTGTCTCCACAGCACCTGCCTAACTGCACCAAGTGTGTCAGGTAGCTCTGCCCTGGTGGCTGCTGCAGTAGTACCCACCTGAAGTAGTGCCATTGGAGGGGAAGCTATGTCACCTGACAAGAGCTGACAGGGCTGGTTCAGGAGATCATGGAAAAGGGACTTGGTGCTCACATGGGTCCTGTCTATCTTTTATATCATGTGTGTCTGCTCCTGCTGCTTAACTTACACTACATAACTACCCCTCAATCCTGAATATCTTGCTCAACATTTCTCTCACTTTAAAAAAGGAAAAGGGCACCTGTCCCACAAAAAATATGCCCCCATACATAACTCTCCATTACACATATATGTGTGTGTGTATCACACACTTGATTTGGTGCAATTGGATACTCAACATTATTCAGATATTTTTATATGTCTTTTATGGTTTGACTTTTGAAATTTCTCATATCCTTTGTACAAATACAATGTTAACTTGTGAATAAGTGAAGTAAATTGGTGTTGTTCCATCACCATCCTGTAGATTCCTGAATAACTCCCCAATGTCCTACCCCCTTCTTCCTTACTGTTTTCACCACTGTCCTTTCAAACCCAGTTTACACCTTTAATGTGGTCAAGGAATAGATTTCCATACCACATAAATGGACAGGAATGGCCCATAAACCAAATTCCCTTTTTCTTTATTCAGCATTTGCATGATGCTTGGGATCAAGTTGCATCACTACCCATAGTTATGTAAAGTTAAGTGCCAAACTGATGTTTTTTTTCCATTTTATCACATTCACATAGTGCAGCTCATGCTACCATGCTTAGCCATACTGCACAACAGAAAAAGCAATATTGATAGCAGTATAAGGAGACAGTCATACAGGCCTGAGTGCTTAATGTACTCCTCATGGAATGTTATGGTTATCAGTACTGTTGTAAAGTCTGAGGCACACATAGTCCCCTCCTTCATACATTTGTCATGGTCCCTTAAAATGTAAGTTTTCTGCTAGCTGAAATGTGAGTTCCATTCTGTTCAGATAATGCACTGGTCTAGAGAAAATTGAGTAAGATAGGCAGGTGTTCAAATTTAGGACTGTGCACAAACTTTGTAACAGTTGTCTTTATTAGAACATTTTACCTTGTGAAGTTGTGGTTAGGGATGTTACTCACATGCCACCATTCTGCTTATTCCTTAATTACTCTAGCAGTATCTTAGCTTCTTCTTGCTCATTACTGTAACACTATCATGAAAACCTCAATTCACAATTTTGTTCATGTCAAAAGTTAGATTCAGACACCACATACATGGCCAGAAATGGCTTAGAAACAGAAATATTTATGTCTGTACTCATCATTTGCATGACATTTGGTATCAAGCAGCAAAGCCCACTAATAATTTTAATCCTAAGTTAAAAAATTAAAAAGGAATTAATAAATACTTTGCCATTAGTCTTGCAAATGAGCTTGGAAATAGTGCAGGTTAGAAAGGGATCAATCCATACTGAATGTAACACCAGTGGTCTCTATTAGCTGTATATAATTTATTGTCTTAGTGAATCCCACATATGAGGAATCCATTGTAATGCAGACATTCTACTTTCATATGTAAATGAGGGTGACAGTGACTCATGTTGCCATTCCTTGTGTGTTTCATTGAACTGGTCAAATTACAAACATATTTGCATAGTAGTATTAATGAGCTGAAGTGTATGCTTTGCATGTACAACTTGTAATTCCCTTACACACACTGTAAATGCATCTCAGAGATGTGTCAGTGATCCACGTCTAAACACAAAACTTTCATGAAATGATCTGAAGATGAAAAGTCATGAATGCATGAGTCACACTCCACTGGTTGACATTTGTCACCATCACCCATCACATAACTGTTAAGTACACCTAAATGTGTCATACATCTATATGATTCCCAACACAACAATTAATGTGACTTACCTGATGTATGACTTATTGTCATAGTATGTTGTGAGTTATGATTAACACACTGATGTTGAGTGTCTGCCAGACCACAATGACCATCCCACAAAATCTATTGAGTAAACTGCATCTGCATGCTGTCTGACACCTGCTATAAGACATCGTCTGTGACATCAGCAGTTAGAACACCATTCTACTGAATGTGGACTTTGACAGGCAGGTATTTGAATCCAGCAACATTTACTTAGTTTAAAAGCATCTGAAAATAGTGACAGAAATGAGTGTCTGCCTTTTATGTAAAACATATGCATTGCATCTCATTGTACAGGCAGAATGTTCAAATGTGTACTGTCTAAAATTTTAAATAAGACTTCTGTAGTGTCATGGTTAATACATTGTTCTACAGAATGTTGAATCTGATAGACAAGTGTTTGAATCTGTCAATGTATAAATACTGTAGGTGTGTTAGAAAATAATAACAGGCAGGGATGATTTACTCAATAGATGTTATATGGATAACTCAGACTTGTGTGAACAGTTACTTGGCTACAGGATTTTGATCCCTCAAACCCACCTGTTAGAGGAGCCATATCACTTTAAACACACTCTTGAAGTCATCCCTTCAAGTATAAGTTGTGTGACAACTGATATATGGTGTCTCCTGTGGCATCAGTGTGCTTTCTAACACCTCTGGTATGACTTATTTTGTACCATCAGTGGTTAATAAATAGTTCTATAGCACATGCAGTCAGGTAGGTAGGTGTTTAAGTCTGGCAAAGTGTAACTGCTAAGTATGTAAAGAAATACTAACAAACAGGATTTGAGTCTGTAAAAAAATCTGATGGGTACAATTTCACTTAGTAGAAACATTTAAAATAGAAGAGAGAAAGCCCACATTTTGTACTGCCTTTTATGGTAGCCATTTATTCATTCAAACACAATGCTGAAGTTATCTGTACACATGTATGCAGTGTGACAACTGAGATATGAAATCTCCTGTGGCCTTAGCGGGTAATATACAGTTACAGAGAATGTGAACTTACATAGACAGGTGCTCAAATCCAGCAATGTATTATTACTGTGAAACAGAAAACTGACACGCAGGAATGGCTTAGTCTACAGGTACTATGTGGATGACTTAATCTAATAACGATTTCATGGCTTAAGGATTTTAATCCCTCATGCACATGCTTGCACAATACATAACCATTTAAACACAATCAAATTATCCCATTTTCTGTATATTTTCTGAGAACTCTGCTACAACTAATTCTGCAGCATCATCTGTTAATGCATAGTCGGAGATATCGTATGACTTACAAAAACTGGTGTTTGAATCCAGCATTGTGTTCCATCCTGTGATTTTGTAAAATAAATATTAAAAGGCAGGAGTGGCTTATTTAAAAGGTATAATTCTGTACAATTTCTATGAAGTGGTTGCATTTACCTAGGAGATGGTTTTGATCTCTCAGGTATCTTCACACCTTTTGAAATGCCAACACACTTTTTCAAGTAATCCCTTCAAGAGTGTGCTTTTTGAAAAACGTGGTATGATTTCTTGTGTGGTGTCATCAGTTAGTGCACAGGTCTGGAGAATGTTGATGGACATGTAGATGTTTGAATTCATCAGTGTGTAAGTCATTTTATTTTGTTCAGAATCAAGTCAAAACAGACAGTAATGGCTTACTCAACAGATCTTGATGAGTGAAATGCTAGTAGTAACACTGTCACAGGATTTGTGCTTGTATCCCCCTGGTGATATACTCCTTTTAATGCTCAGGTTAACCCTGAAACTGTGTTCCTTCTTACAACTGTGTTATGACTTCTTCAATGGTGTTAGCAGCAACTGGAAATGTCTACGGACTGTTTGAATTAAATGGTCATGGTTGCATATCCAGCATTGTCTACCTTGTATGTATGTGTAAAAAAAATAATAAGGGCATTAGTGACATGCTGGAATGGCTTATTCAGTACATGTGATACCTGATATATTGATATTGCTTTTCAGTGGGTGGCTGATCACCCCCCTAATTGCTGTATTTTCTTCTGAGCATGCCCAGTTGAAAGATGTAGTTATTTCAATTTCTATTACACTTAGCACAAATTATCATAAGTAATTAATGACAGGGATTATTATTTTAATTTCTCATTCTTTGGCAAAATCTGCTGATAATTTGCCTCCAGAACATGGCTATGCTGACTGTCACTCAATGGGAGTTGAAAATGATGTGCAGAGGACACCAACAGTGGTATAGGCCTGTCTAAAATTGTATGTCAACTCTACTGGCAACCTGATGTGATGTTGTAACTGTCTGTGAAGTATGCTGAGTGTTGCATTACAAGTATTAGGATTTACTGCACAATGCTCAGTTCAATAGCCATTTTCCCAAATGTTATCAAAAACTCTTCAGATGTGTACCTTGTCATTAGTGTGTTAACAGTGTATGTGTGGCAGCAATACACATGTACGACAAGTTTTACATAGGTACACATGCTTTCCACTCCCATCAGATATACTTTTAAGCAATGCATGTAGCAGTTGTTCATGCACAATAATGAATTAATGCACACCGGTGTTAGATAACTACTTCTCCTTGGAGGTAACTTTGATGTGGTCTTGCAATCACACTTTTAATAATGTCCATATTCATGCAAAAACATACATGCATACTGGTAATGAGTGGCCTCCACATGACTGTTTCTGGCAAGATCTCCATCTTGGTACAGGTTTCCTGACATGTACCACACCTGCCATGTACATACATCTCACCTGTTATGGTTTACACATCTGTAACAATTTATGCAGCATAATAATTTATTTTCTGTTCCACATGATATTTCTGTTTCTGTAGTATATCCTTGTGGATTGCACTGTATAATATTTGGATGTGATCTGTGCCTCACTTCCTGCCCTTCACACCATGCATGTTACTGCCACAACTGTTATTATATCCACATCAGGTACTTTTTTGAGAAGTATGTAAAGTTATTCCTTATTTTTTTTTCCATTTGTTCATACATTTATGCGTTTGATTTTTAGTATTCCTGCATTAGTAATTGATACATGTGTCCATGGGAATTTCTAAACATTCATTAATTACATGTCTTTTCCAAAACACATTTTTTTCTAAATATTTACTGACTGTTTGATCTTTCTTAATGTAAATGCAAATGCTAGTAATGTTCCACATGTGCATTAATGCAATCAGTGCAATGTACAACAATATCAATCTGGCCTGTCCAGTTGTTTACAGGTTCATAGGTGTTTCCTAAGCTAACGACCACAAGGGCCTTTTTAAACCTAGCCATGCATCCCAAATCTCTGACAAGTTCTGATACCCTTGATAAGTTTAAGCATGGCCCTGGGAGATGAACCATTTACAGGTTACCTTTTTGCATTAGAGACATAGGTGCCAAACCAGGGATGAATTTCTGGTTTCCCATCCAATTGTCCAAGCTGCACTTGAATTGGGTTAAGGAGGAACTCTGCTTCACATGGATGGGGAGCTTTTTTCATAGACGGGTTAGTCTCTCGGATATATACCTATCTCTCTAGGAAGTCCTATTTATATCACAGGCAAAGTTTAAGTCTTTAGAATGGATAATTCTGGTACTGTTTGTTTTGTGGCTATACAAGAGGTACATCAGATTGGGGTCTGACAATGCCCTGTATGCCAGGCATAGATCTCCCCTGCAAAGCCTGTAGGAGACAGAATACAGGGAGAGGACCTTGAGGTGGTCTGCATAAGACATAGTACTTACGCCCTGCATTCTTTTATTGAGGAACCTCTGTGGATGTTCCAGCTGTTGGATATGCCTGGTTAGGTACATACCAAAGGGTGCATTGTACTCAATGATAGGTCAGATGAATGCCGAATACAGTGGAACAGTAACTTCCTTGGACTTAGATGCCATACCTTTGTTTATAAGTTGTGCAACATAGAATGATTTCCTCACCACTGTAGACTTGTGATGATCAAAGGCTAGATAACTATATATGTGTGTGGCCTTAAGTCCTGGGTCAACTCTAAGGGTTCCCCTGCTTTCATGTATTCACACATAGGCACTTCTGGATCTGAAGTTTTTTAAGTGCACTCTTTTGCTTGCATCATGTAATGCATAGGTCAGGCCCTGCGTTACCTTGATGTGGCCTTGAACCTGTATTGTGAGCTCAAGCTAAGGCTGCTCATCATGTTGTGTGTCTTGGCTTCTTGCAAATCTGATTAGCAGTGTTGCTCATCTCACAAAGACAGATGATCACATTGCTTCACTGATGCCGTGTTACACTGTAAAGAGAATTAATATAAGTGTTATAACATGAACAGTGTTAATTACAATATTCAAGCTGCATCAAATGATTCTAAATTAATAACAGTATGAGTATTATAAAATTATAAAGTTAGGTAGAAGTGGTGATCAAAGTAAAATGAGAACAGCTTATTTTTTTCAAGAATATTTTAATGTAAGACCATAATACACCGAGAAAAAATGGTATGAGATCAGAGCTGCGAGATTTGTAAGAAAGGAAATTTTGCATTAGGCCACAAACTCATTGTATATCAGAAGCAGGATGTTTTCTTTTCTCTTGTTATTAACTGACCATAGCATGTTATGTATGGTACACTGCTAGTATATTTACATAATTACTGGTAATGTGGAAGTCTTTCCTTTGTTACAATGTTGGACAACAATATCAATGTCTGGATAATAATGCAGAATAAATGGGCAGCCACTGCTGAAGGTAATGTGGGGAAACACAGACTTTACTGTAACCCACTAAAGACAGATGGAAATTATAGCATCTGCAGTTGTAATAACATTATATATTATTATGTATTATTCTTTGAGAAAAGTGAATTCTGATTAAGTGAATGCTGAGAAAAGTGTTGCTAAAGGCATTGTTTTGCAAGAATTATATAAACTGTACCTGTCAAAAGTTGTTGAGCTGTTACCCAAGAGCAACCACCTCAGCAGGAGCTTAGAGATCTACAGAAGAAAAAGAAGCCAATTAACACAAGTATGCATAGTTTTAATCCCTTCTCTAAATACTGTAAACTGATATCACATGCTATGTGTTCAGTCTTTAGAGAAGTGTTTGAAGGGGTTTCTGACTTTCTCATTATCTCATGGTACGGTGTAATTTTTCTTCTTAAATAAGAGGATTAAAAATTGCATAATGCTATACTCTCTTTAAAGTGCTGGGAGTTTGAGGCCTACTCTACCTAGTAATGTAAAATAATTATTAGTGTCATACCTGTGAATGAATAGCTTGAAGGTGAAGAACTTGTTAGCTCTGAGAAAAAGTCATGAGGAAATTAAAGAGCTGAAGTGCCTATGATCTTGCTTGAAAGATTTTTAAATACAGAATAAGCTGTTTGGGGAACATACATGGTTTGCTTGTTGTATCTAATTGTTCACCTAGTTAAGCCTCTTTCATTTTACCTTTCTTTTACACTGCCAGTTTTAGCATAGTGGGAATCACATCACTCTTTCTCAGTATACTTTTTTTCTAAGTATGCAGGTACATATTTCTTAAACATATAATGCCCTGTAAAACTAACTTCTTTAAAATCCTTAATGTGCTGTGATTATAGTAAGCAGAATTCAAGTCGTTAGCGCTCACTGCATTAGGTACTGACTTTTGGTGGGAGCCATAATGAACAACTTATAGCAGTTCCCATAAACTTTTGACTAGAGATTTTATTTAGCTATGCCCGTCAAGTTCACAGCCATTCCAAGCATGTGCAGTTGGTTCAAAATAACAAAACAAAGACAAATTATTGTCATTGTTAAAAATATCAGTGTGGTATATCCTAAGTTACTCATACACGTGTGGTGACCTAAACAAATAGATGTATGCCATATTTTGAAACTAAAGTTGAAAATGAAGTGGAGGATAAGAAACAAATTGTGAAAGAATTGAAACAAGTCATACAGGAGAGGAGTATTGATTCTGTTTGTATACTAAACAAAAAGCATGCATATTATACTTAAGTAGAGCATAACAAAGCTGCTATATATGTATGTTATTGCTGAAGACTGTTACATGCCACTTGTAACATGTTTTGATTATCACACTTTTTCCTGTTTTTGGAATATTTATATAATTCAAGAATAGTTAATAACATGGCATGACTTGGACTTACATTTCTGTCTTTCTGAAATTCGGTCTCTTACTTTCAAGGTTCTGACATCATGGGTTATTATACATGTTTCTAGGGTTTCTGGAATATTACCTCATTTGGTTTTATTATTATTCATAATAATAATAATAATAATAATAATAATAATAATAATAACAACAACAATAGTTTTTTTTTTTGACCAGGTTAGTCTTACTAGGCTTGTGTCTTCTTTTCAGGGAAGACTCAATGTGTTGTTTATATTACTAGGGGAAATTTGGCCAGTGCATCGGGGATCACCCCCATGCTTTGGATGACTCTTTGTAAGGTGACCACATCGGCATGCCAGAGGACTGTTACCTGTGATCACCGAATGTAAGTGTAGGCTGTGAATGGAGAAGAGCTAGAGAAGGAGAAATGTAATTCTCAAGGACAAAGATGGTCTGAAGGTGAATGTCATGGCATTCCAAAAAAGTGAAAGAAGCAGAAACAATCAGAGGCCTAGCAGTGGCGTGTATTAATGGACAAAATGTTTGCCAGTTAGAAGATGACAGAAAGAGTAAAGAATACCTTAAACAATGCATGGATACTGAGCGGGCATGTTTCGCCAGTGCAGTAACTGGTTTAAGGACATGCTCTGTGTTGGGATGCAGAAAGACAGAACAGAGAATAGTAAACAGGGACTGACAGCAGGATTTGCAGAGTAAAGACATGTGCAGCCTGAGTAGCAGGTTCCACTTTCCACTTAAAGACTGCAGAAGGAAAAGGATGTGCAGGTATTGAGTAGACAGACTGGAGCTGTTGAGAGCTGGAGGAAAAGGCCTGTTGTGAGGATGAAAGCAAAGTCTGAACAGCAAACAGACAGATACTGTGTTTTAGACAATACCCCTAGATTCAGTTAGTCTGACATTATGGCACTAGTACATATAAGAAATTACCCCTTCTATGATGTAGCTTTTAAGGCATTTCCATTAGCAAAAACATATATTAGTGAATGTGAAAGGAGAAGTAGCACATCTCATTGGAAGGTCTATATTTATCAAATTTAAATGTACAGTTCAAAAGAAACTGTTACAATTTAGAGCAACTGAGATAGAAGAAAATAAATTAAAACTTTTTTGCTAAGCCTATGTCAGGATGTGCATGATGTTAAATGGATGTCAAAAAATTATGGATTGTGGGATGGGAAGTTTATTTAACTTTAAAAACAGAAAATACCAAGTTGCAATATCTGCTTAAGGTGATAGTAGTAAATGAAAAAAAAATGGAATATTACATAGCCAGGGCAGCCATTCCCTGTGGGGATGACACACATTTAATACAGGACATTGCAAAAAGAAGGTGTAGGCATTGTGGAGTGTCTGATCATTCCGGAGAAAATATAAACTCTATTCTAGGAAATGTGAAAGCAAGGAACATTTTTGGTTTGATTGGCCTCTAATGCAGAAAGAGAAAGTGAGAAATATGAGGGGGGAAGAACAAGTTTTTACACAACAATTGATGGAAGTGTATGATGAAAGAATGAAGGTATGGGTGAAGGAGAGGAATTACAAGAAAAAATATATAAATAGATGCTCTAGATGAAGTTCATACACTAATAAATGAAAAAAAATATAGAGATATTGAAACAGCTTTGGGGTATTAGAAACAGAGGAAGAAAAATAGGGAGATGTTAGCTTTGAGTACGAAAAAGGTGGAAGGTTCTATTGGAGGGAGGGTGGGGAGGAGAAAAAAAGGCTAAAAAGCACTAAGAAGCTTTAATTTGTTATAAATACTCACCTCTCCATGGTAATAAGGAGACAATAGCCATAGGCACTAGACAGCCTACAACTGCAAGTACCTTGCCAAAAAGTAAGGGAAAACAGCTCTTGTACTCCAAAAAAAAGTACCTAACCAGGCATGTCCAAGGGACAGCTTCCAGTGATTTCTCCTGTCCACCTGGTGAATCTAGGCATACTGGGGAAATGCAGCAATTGCCTCATGTACACAGACAACCCTCTCCTCCTACCATCAAACACTACAACATGTGAGAGATGCACCGACATAGCCAAACTGGAAGCAAAGCTCTTTCCAGCCAAGATTGTGCTAGACAGTCAAGAGGAGAAGGTTAACACCCACAGAACACCTCAAACAACACATAGTCCTTCAAAACCCACACCACCAAAAACCACACATAGCAACACAAAACTCGCATATGCAGAGGCTCTTAACATTAACCTGCCCAAGCTACAAGGACCTCTGAAGCTGAAACGCAAACAAACACCACCCCCAAATACAACCAAAGCATCACATAGCTCACAACACCAGTGTGCCATCCAACAGCAGCCCCTACTGCAAGACAACATACCCAACACTTTAGTCATAGGTGACTCTATAGTCAGGCACACTGATGTCCCACTCACCAGGCTAAACAAGGAGAAAATTACAGTTAGTTGCGTGTCAGGTGCCAGGATCTACCACATAACTCATGCACTCAAGTCACTCTCCAAAATTTAGAAATATGACTCTGTCATTGTCCATGTTGGAGTGAATGACTTGAGATGTACCTCACTAGACTACATGAAAAGAGACATGGAAGAGCTTTTGGATCATGTAGTCCAGGCAGGTATGACTCTAGCCCTGAGTAGCATCTTGCCATCGCCCAGAATGATACCACAGTATAAGGACAAAATGATTGACTTCAATAATTGGCTAAGCTTCTGGTGTCATTCAAAGTGGATCCAGTATCTATCTGCCTGGAACAACATGATCAACAAACCATGATGCTTTGCAAGAGATTGTTTGCACTTGTCACTACTGTGATTCAGGTTACTGGCTAAGGCTCTTGCCACCCCTATAGTGCCTTTTTTTAGGCAAGGTTTAAAGGACAAAACTACCACAGTAACAGGTACAAGCAAGCAAAATCTGAAGGTAATGCTATTCAGTGCTAGAAGTCTAAAACTCAAGATGCACTCTCTCGAGGATCTCCTAAAAATGGAGAACATCGATATCTGTGCAGTAATGGAGAACTGATTCAAAGCTTCAGAGAGCACCCCTGCAATACCAGTCTACAACTCATACCACACTTTTTGGCCACCAAACCTGGACCAAAACAATAAAGGTGGAGGGGTGTCCATATTCGCCAAGAATATTCACACCTCCAGGCTGGTTGCCCAACACAATGCATCTGAAATTTTCCAGGTGCAACTAAAACTAGGTAAGACTGTAATACAAATTGTAGCTTGCTACAGATCCCCCACCATGCCCCAAGATTCTCACTACACCTTTCTAAACTTACTGGAAAATATTAAGATACAACCAAACACCCTAATACTGGGTGATTTCACCTACCCTGCCCTTAACTGGGAAAACTACTCCTGCACCAACACCTTTGCTCAATGGTTCTTGGAATTCATAAATTCCAACATCCTAGAGCAACTAATTCATAGTCCCACCAGGGGTACCAATATTCTAGACCTGGTCATTACCAACATGGGAGGTCAATGCTCCACACCAGTGGTCACCCCCTCTTAAGTCAGAAGTAACAAACTTCATGACACCCATGCAGATGGGAACTGGAAGTTCAACTGCTGAATCCTACACTAAGATGCTGTACGAGCACATTCACTTGTGCAAGGACCGAACCATCGCAAACAGAACCAAGATGCTGTCTTCTAAAAAAATTAAAGCCAATCTGGTGGTCCCCTGCATTAAACAAGCTGTACAACAGAAGGAAGAAACTGTTGCAGAATAGAGGAAGAACCCAGTATTCAAAAAACTCCCTCACCAGCCTCAGTAGAAAGCTGAGATCCCTCATAACATCTTCCAAAGCTAGTTGCGAAAACAAAATTGCCAAATATTCCAAAGACAACCACAAGGCATTCTATAGCTATGTCAAGAATCTAAATGGCAATACTCAGATCTGCTGTAAGCTACAGCAGAATGGCACTAGCTATAATGATTCCAAGGATATTGCCAATATCCTGGAAGATAGATTCAGTACCAACTTCACCACCCTCTCACCCCCTAAAGGGCCCACCTCAATACCGAAAGAATGCCAAATTCCAGTAATCATGACCATGCAGATAAATAACGCACTCTCCAAAGCCAAGAACACAGCAGGTCTATATCATGTAGTCGAAGTATGACAACTTAAAATGTGATATGGTTGAAACCATAAGTTCAAAGTTGTCATACTTCGATTGTAAAAAAATAAAAATAAAAACAAAAAGAATGTATCTGAGGGTTGTAAACGGGGGGGGGGGTGCCCCTGTGCCCCCCACAACTCCTGCTTTTTAAATATACCAACTCCAAGGACACACTACAGTGCAGTAAAGGAAATGTTCCCTTTACTGCACTGTAGCTCGACCTCAGAGTTGGTATATTTAAAGAGCGGGAGGTGTAGGGGAGCAGATCCCCACATGGGGGGTGCAGAGGGGCTTGATCCTCTGCATACAACCTTTTATTTTGTTTTCCCTTTTTTTATTTTTTTACACATAGTCGAAGTTCTGTAACTTCGGACATATGTGTTCGTACATATGGTAGTCGAAGTTACGGAACTTCGACTATGTGATATAGACCGGAATACAGCATCCATGGGACCAGACGACATCCCAGGCTGTGTACTGCATGAACTACAAAATGAACTGGCACCTCACCTATGTGTCATGTTTAATCATAGCCTCATCTTAGGCTTTGTGCCCACAGAGTGGTGCACAGCTACAGTCATCCCACTCCACAAGGGGGGATACAGTTTGGATCCTGGGAACTACCATCCCGTCAGTCTGATGAGGCTTATCTGCAAGGCCATGGAACATATTATCATGGAACTTATAAACAAAGACATTGGCAACCTTCAAACACTGGACCCCACCCAGTTTGGGTTTGTGAAGGGACAATCTTGCCTCCTGAACCTGATTAACTTCTTTGAATCAGTCTCCAGAGCTGTGGATGTGGATAAGGTGGTTCACACAGCCTACTTGGACCTAGCCAAGGCTTTTGACACTATCCCCCACTCTGGAATCAAAGATAAACTTACTAAGCTGGGCATTGATCCCTACATCACTCGATGGGTTGCAAACTGGCTTACTGACAGAACACACACTATAAAAGTAGCCAAATCCAAATCCAGCTCCAGACAATTGACAAGTGGTGTACTGCAGGTTTCTGTCCTGGGGCCACTCTTGTTTGGCATCTACATCTCTGAAGTACAGGCCAACAGTAAGGGACTCTGGCTTACAAAGTTTGCAGATGACTGCAAGCTGGGAGCCATTATTGAATCCCCAAATAATGTGGATATACTACAAAAGAGCCTTACTAAAACAGATGCCTGGTGCTAGAGACATGGGCTCAAGCTAAATGCCAAAAAATGTATAATTGTCCCCTTTGGGAAAAACCACGTACCTGTGAACTACCACATAGGTGACAGTACACTAAATAGTGAAAGTATGATAAGAGACCTAGGGACACAGGTGGACAGTGGTCTCACCTTTGATAACCACATAGCCATAACAGTTAGAAAATCCTTCTACGTGGCACACCTTATCACTAAGGGCTTTTCATCCAGAAAAAAGGAGGTCATTGTCCCTCTGCACTCATCCCTCATTAGACCCACTATAGAATACAATGCCCCATTTGGTATTTACCTCACAAGATATCTGCAACAACTAGAAAGGCCACAGAAATACCTCACAAAAAGAATCACATCCCTAAAGCAGATGCCTTATGCTGACCGTCTAAAGAAACTCCAGCTATACTCTGTCACATATTGCCTACTCAGAATGCCATGTCAAACCCAGAGTTGTTGGACATGCTACACTTAAAGAAATCTCAGTCCCTTTGAGCCACATGCTCCAGGGATCTTAACCTTGTCATTGCGATGAATAGAACATGCTGAAGGAATAGGTTCCTGACTCTCCATGCTCTGGAATAGGCTGCCCATACATGTTAGGCAAAGCGCCTTAATGACCCTCTTCAAGAGTAACCTTGATGATTGGATGGGAGATAGGAAATTCATTCCAGGGATCACATCAGTAGCCCTACTAGACAGGGGTCCAAGAAAGTAAATATTTGTGGGAAGCAATAGCCAGGGATTCGTTCTGGCTAGGCTTGTATAGGCCCTAGGGCCGATAGCCTGGTACCTACCTATGAACCTATGCTGAGAGATGTTATAAATAATAGTAGATTAAGAATACGTTAAGGGACACAATATACTTATAAAAGGGGTTACTTATAACAGAAATTGATTATATTTTGTTTACAGATGACATAAAAGAAATAAGAGATGGAATTAGAGAAGCAGGTTTTAGATGATAGGGTTGCATGGACAATAACAGGAGATAATGAAAATATAATAAAATAATAAAAAGGGTTAAAAAGACTGAGAGGAAAACTGGAGGAATGAAATGTCTTAACAAAGAAAGAGATCAACTCTGGAAAGATATACCAATAAAGCCATTTTATGGCAGTTTGACAGTGGTGGATGGTGTATAAAGAAAATTTAAAATATACTTAGAGAGAGCAATGGAAGAAGGAAAACGTGATGTAATAAGCAAAGATACATTTGTGAAATAATGCTGGAGAAAGTGCAGGTTGAAATCTTAAAGAAGAAAAGAAATTATATAAATATAATACAGAAAACTGTAGAAATAATAAAATGTAGACAAAATTATTATTTGAAAAGGAGAAAAAAAGATGTTTCCACATTTTCGGTTTAGCAATTGAGATGCAATGAGATAAAAATGAATATGATGAAGAATGAAAATGGACAGTTAAAATATAAACAAGAAGAAATTATGGGTATGGTTGAAAGGTATGTACAGAATATATATGTGGGAAGGAATGTGATGGGGTGTATTGAATGGAAATAAGATGAAAAAAGAAGGAGAAGAAGAAATTTCAAAAAGAAACAAGAGGAATGATTTAGAGGATGCTATAAAGAAAGGTAAAGAATACTCCACATCACGTCCAGCTGGATTAGGGTATAGTTTTTATAAAACAAATATCAGATCATGAAAAGGATGTTTTTCTGGAAATATTAAATGAACAGATAGAGGAAGGTATACAAGAAGAAGAGATTTGTAATGGAGTTATAACATTCATATGGGGGCAGAAATAGAAAAAAACTAGAGACCAGTTATGTTGAGAAATATTGACTATGAAATATTTATGAAGACTATTCAGAAAAGAGTGATGGATGTCACGAAAGAAAAACTGGATGAAGGGATGTATGGAGTTTAAAGGGCAAAGATTAAATGAAATGCTGATGATCGCTACAGAAGTGACTGAATGTATAGATAAAGGAAAAGAAACAGTATGTAATGTGGCTAAGAGCGTCTATATCAGAATATCAAAACTGACAATGTTGAACGCTCACATGAGCGAATATTCACATACTTGGCAATGGTATGGCCCCCCACACCCACTCACTAAATATATATTCCTACTCCAACATCGCACTACAGTGAGGAAAGGGCAAAAATCCTGATCTTCACTGTACCGTGAACAAAATTAATAAACTTTGAGGACATGATTTTTCGCTCATGTGAGCATTCGACGTTGTTGATTTCGATGTTCTGATATGGACCCAGCTAAGACATTCCATTGTATTAATCATTGGGAAATGTTGAACAGTTTAAAAGAATAGGAGGTAAATAAAAAGATAAGAAAGATAGTGAAGACATTTATTCACGTTCTTGTTCATCTGTGATGGTGAATTGATAGGTAAGAAAAAGATAAGACAGAGGAATAAGGGTAAATAAGGGTTGAGCACTGGGCATGTGGCTGTTTGTGGTGTTAATGAATCCAGTTATACAAGTATGTAGACCAAGGATGATAGATGGGAAGTTAAGGAAGGTATGAAGTACCATTAATACTAACCTATGCAGATGCATTGGTATTAGTAGTGAAGAATAAACACCGAATGAAAAAGATAATTTACAGAACGCATTTTGGATACAGTAGGATTACAGTTAAATACTTTAAAAAGTAATGAGGTGGGGGTGTGGCCAAGATGCCTAAGTATTAGCAGCACTTCTCTGATGCTCTGTCTCTAAAGATTGTTTCTCACTGGATTTTTAGGTTCTAAACTAAATAATTTTGAAAATTGTCATCACAAGTTATACTTCTTGGTACTGTGGACTATCTACAAAGAAGAAATTAAACTTTCAGAATTTGTATAAAGAAATTTCCTGTCAGAAGTACTGCAGCTCTGTACAATTGGACAAAACTAGGAGTCACACAAAAGCATCTCCTCAGGACAGTTCCATGAAAAAGGAACTTCACATAATAATTTCCAGCATCCAGGACCTCTCAGTGAAGATGGATAATTTAGAAAAGATTATGGAGAACATGAAAAAGGAAAGTAAGAAACAAATAGAAGACCTGAAGGAAATTATAACCAAACATTCAGAACAAATAGCAGCCATAGAGGAAACTGTAAATGACATTGATGGGAGACAAATGGAAAATGACACCCAAATTGATTTCCTTCCAAAACAGAATAATCATTTACTTGAGAAAATCAAAGACCTGGAGTCCAGATCAAGAAGATACAATGTCAGAATATATGGGGTACCTGAGAAGATGGAATGAAATAACATGGTCCAGTTTTTAAATGAATGGCTGCCCAAAATATTAAACCTTCCGGAGTCTCTCTCATTTGGGATAGAGAGAGCCCACAGGTCTTTATCCAACACATCTGCTTCTAACAATCCTAATGCAGTGAGCTCTATCATAGTTAAATTCTTATCCACACAGGACAAGTACTTAGTATTAGGAACAGCTTGGTTGGGAAATCCAATACAACTTGAGGGGAAAAATATAAGGTTTGATAATGACTATACCTCCACTACAATAACAAAAAAGGAAAGAATGTATCCCTCTCATCAAAAGCTTGAAGAAAGCTGATATAAAAGCTCAGATCTTGTTCCCTGCAATAATTAAAATTACTCTCTCAGATGGACAAAAATATTCAACAACCTCGAAAAAGCAGCAGAGTTTGTCAGAAAGAATGAACTTTTGGATAAATTAGAAGATATGGACATTTCATTACCTAGTCTGAAAAGACAAGCTGTCAATTCACAAATTATAAAAATACCAAGAAAAAACTAAAAGGAAAGTAAATGTTTTTATTGTCACTTGTAACCTTATCTGACAGAATTTATCCAAATATTTTGAACCCAAATGAACAAATACTAAGTTAAAGGTAAAAAAGCTTTTTCTATTACATATATATTATAGTGAGGATCTTTTGTGGATGTTCCAACTGTTGGATATGCCTAGTTAGGTACATACCAAAGGTGGCATTGTACTCAATGATTGGTCTGATGAATGCCAAATACAGTCGAACAATGACAAAGGGTCTACTTTCACTAGATGAGCACTGGTCACAGAAATATTTTACATATTCCTCTGCATTCAGTTTTGCATTGCTGGAAATTGAAGCATTGAAGACACATGTGCTGGTAGATTTGATCAACCAAACAGACCTAAAGAAAGGAGAGGAAGCAAGATGGAATAACATGGTACAGACAGTATTACAGGAGGAAGAAAATGAGAGGTTTGAATAGAAACAAGAGCTGGTAAAGGAAAAACACTGGAGGTATTCTTAACAAAAGGAGTATCCATATGTAAGGGTTTCTTCTCCAACAGCTTTTTGTTACAAGAAAGAAGATGTTATTCAGATGCAGCAAGGCAGGGAAGAATAGAAGAAGGAACTATAACAAAGATTAGTAGTATCTCAACAGCAGCAGAGAATATGACTCGCGGTAAGAATAAAAAATAAACAGGTATGACATTATGGATACTATTATTTGGTCTCTAGGGTTTAACGTTAAATATATAAAAACATTAATTCATTTGGCAGCTGAAAAGTTTTGTGAGGGAGCATTTGAAAGATTATGACTGAGACCAAAAAGCAAAATGCAGTAGCACCATGGAAAGACTGTTTATTTCAGAGCCTGGGACTACAGCTAAAATGAAAAAAAAAACTGTGCAATTCAGAACTTCAGATATGGATGAGCATGAGGTTTTTTTTTTCCCTTTCATTATGTAGCAAAGTACTTGAAGTTGAAAAATATGTGATGAAAGAAATGTATGGACTGGGGTTTGCAAAGGGTGAATAACAATGGATGTTAAGGATGAGAAAATTCAAAATATTTAAAATACAATAACTGAATGGTAAGAGGATTTGTTAGGTACAGGGGCTAACACAAAGCATGTTGTTTCGGTGGTATTAAAATTCATTTAATACAGGATTGTACCAAACAAAGGTGTGGCCAATGTGGGGAGAGGTGCATACAGCAAAAATGCTGTAAGACTTTTAGTAGAATCCAATTTAGGCACTTCTGATTTGACTGTCCCATATTAGAAAAGGAAAGAGAGGATGAAGAGGAAAGCTCAGAAGATAGATGAATTGTAGAAAATATTACTATATAAGATGGTTAAAGATAAGGTGGTTTGGGGGAAGGAAGAATGAAGAAAAGTTAAACAATGATAAGAAATATCAGAATAAAGCCAGATTATTAATGTACAAGAACAGATTTACAGTTTTAGAAAGTGTAGAGGAAGAAGAGGGAGAAATGGAAACAGGAGAAGAACAAGAAGAAGTTAGTGAAAACTCAATTGGTGGGAAACTTAGGAGAAGGAAAAGAAAAATTGAATCTGGAAGTAAAACACTTAAAAAAGAAATAGGATATGATTTTAACATTAAATGCAAATAGTATTAGAAATGATATAAGATGTTTGGTCATTCTGAAATGGTCTACAAAGGAAAAAAAAAACAAAAATGGACATCTTTTGCTTGCCTGACACCAGATCTAACAAAGAAAAAGAATGGAAAAGAATACAGGGAGTATGGGGGGGGTCATATTGTTTTATCAGTTAGAAATGAGACATGTTTTGGAACAGGAATTGCTATAAAAATGAATAAACAAGAATTTTAGATGTTACAGTAGTAGTACTAGGAACAGCAGTGATATGTGAAATGAGAATCAGGCATATTCTAATATGATGGAGAGAAAACAATTATTTGAAGAAATAAAAAAAAATGTGTTAGCAATGGTAGGGAATTTTAGCTGTACCCTGCGGAAAGAAAAGGGAAATATAACACATGAGGAAAGAATAATGAATAGACACATAAAAGGGGAGTTTTAAAACTAAAATTGATTATATAGTTTACAATGACGGCATGAAAAAAATAATAGGGAAAGCACAGATGGCAGAGAGTTATACTATGAAAAGTTGAAGTTCTGAAAGTCAACATGTTGAAAGCATGAAAAGAAGAAGCCTGAAAGTTAAAGGGTGAAAAACTCCTTTTTAGTTATTTTTTGTAGGAGGGTAAGCACACATTGCATCAACTTGAAGAGGGAGAAATCTCCCAAAGCAAGTGAATAATTGCCAGTAGATACTTAGAAAATGTACCAGCAATGATTTCATATGGGAAAGTGTTTGCCATTCATCTTTTTTTTCTGTGTGTGCTACTGAAACATAAACAATTTTACCTCGAGCATGTATAGAGTAGCCATGGAAGAGTTTTCAGATCATAGAGCAATATGGGCTAATATAGGGGAAGACTATGAAATAATAAAGGAGGCAGAATCAATAAAAAGTTTAACTGCAAAGTTTAACATGGAGAAAAAAAATGATAATATGGAGAAAGAAATATTATGCAGCTTTTACTTTGTAGCTTTTCTCCCCAGGCATCCACTGAAAGTGGGCTTTTACCCAGTCGGACTTTCCCGGTAATCAAGTGTGAGTAAATAAATAAATAAATTATGGAAAAAATACATTGAAAGAGACTATTTTATTAAGTTTGGGCACAGTGGTAAATAATGTATATGCATAAGTAAAAATACATTTAGAAATGGAAAGAAGAATAAAGAAAAATAACATGAAATATAAAGAACGATTAAGGAATTATCAGAACAAGAGAAATAGAAAAACTGATGCATCAAAATAATGCAGAAAAAGTAAAAGGAAAGAAAGAGAGTGTTTCCCTTATTTAGGAAAAGAAGTAAAAGTCAGGGAAGGAAGGATGGATGCTATCTTAGATGACAAATGAGACATAAAATGCAAACAAGAAGTTTTCTGGAGGTGGCAGAGAATTTTGTAGAGAAAATGTTGAAAAAAGGAAATGAGTGGATAAGAAGGGAAAGTGAAAATATCTGAAAAAGTACGGATTTTTTTTTAGAAAATGATATAACAATAGAAAAAATAGAGAAGGTGATAAAAGACAGTAAGAATGAATCAGTACAAAAGCTGGATAGTATAAGTTCTGCTATTATAAAGAAATTAATATGTTATGCATATTATAAGGGAATGTATAAAGACAAAATAGATTTTTTTAATTTTAAATGAATGGCTCAAGGGACATATAAGGGAAGAAGACATATGTGTTGGAGTGATAAAATTTATATGAAAAATTATGAAAGAAAATATGTAAACAATTGGTGTCCTATAACACAAGGGAAGACTGGCTATAAAATTTTATGAAATACTATAGAAAAGGATGGAGAACGTATTGCATGAGGTAGTAGGAGAAGGGTACTACGGTGTTAAAGGAAGAGAGATGAAAGAAGTGTTAATTATAGTGAAATGAGTAGTAGAAATGAAACTGAAAATAAATAAAGAAGTATGTGAAAATTTTATTTTATGTATGTGCTGCTTCTATGCTATGTTGGAATTTGCTGGGATGGACTTAAAGTCTTCTTAAGACACAAAGTATTGCTGGCTGTTTATTGCTGAATTAGAGACACAGAGTGTTGCTTGACTACAACTGTAGTCTGTTTAAAGCACCAAGCCTTCCAAATTGCATACTGATAAATAATTATATTTTGCAGCTACTATTTCACTATAAGCACAGTTACAAATAAATAACTTATTGCAGCTTAGCACCTCGGCATAGTAGCCTTCAATGAGTATAGTTACAAACACCCACTCCAATATATAACATAATTAATCAAACAATTAAATCAATTAACCAATAAAAATATACAATAACATTTAAAAGGGAAATATCTAGGTTATAAAAAAAGATGCCAATACTATTCACACAAATTTATAATAAACATTTTAAATTTACTTCTAAATTCAAACCATTAGGAGACATAGTATTATACTTCAAAATATAAATAGTTTCTTTAAATAACAAAATATTTTTAATTAATTTATCATCTCCTGTTCTAATGAAAATATTTTCTAAAACACAACATTCAAACATTTCTATATTACTGTTATGACATTCCATAAAATGTGCAGCAATAGGGCTAGTTAATACTCTTTTTTTGATATCTCTAACATGCTCTTGCATTCTAGTTTTAAATTTTCTTTTTGTCTCACCAATGTAGTATAATTTACAGGGACATCTAACACAATAAATAACCCCTACAGAATTACATGAAAAATTATTATTAGGAATAAATGGAATTCCATTAATATTGTCAAAATATGGTTTAATAAATTTACATATATTACACTGGCCACAAGGATTGGTACCTACTGTAATCAAATTTGTATATATATTATCTAATGGAGAAATATAATAAGTATTAATTAATTTATCAGATAAATTTTGGCCTCTTTTGTAGGATATTTTAGGAACAACAGGGAAAATTTTATAAAGATTTTTATCTGAAATTAACAATTTCCAAAAATATTTAATAATATTCCAAATTCTATCACTACATAAATTGTATGTAGTGACAAAATAAATGTCTTGCACTTCATGTGTAGAACTCCTTGAACATTTATTATAATTACTATTAGAACTAACCTCATTAATAAAAGGCAAGTAATTATTTATTTCCATATTTTTACTAATAATCGATTTATTACCATTAATGGAACTAGTTTTATTCATTAATTTATTAATACAAAAATCTAATATATCCATATTATATCCTCTTTTTAAGAACATAATAATACTATCATATATATTCTGTTCTAAATCAAATTCATTATTACACAATCTGGATAATCTTATAATTTCTCCATAGGGAATAGCAGATAAAGTATGAGGGGGATGGCAACTAGTGCCATAAAGGAACTGATGACCGTCCATAAACTTACGATATACTGTAGTATGAATTTGATCACCCAATATACCTGTTAACATAATATCTAAAAAATGGACTTGACCACCAAATTGTAAACCATCAAACCGTAGATTATATTTATTATTATTAAGATCTGAAAAAAACTCATGAACATATTCAATACCACCGCTACAAAGAAATATTAAATCATCTATGTAGCGGTAGTAACACAAGACATGATGTTTATAGAATTTATTAGTGTATACATATTCTAACTCAAATTTACCCATAAAAAGATTGGCATACATGGGGGCAAAAGATGCCCCCATAGCAGTGCCCTTCAGTTGATGGTAAATAGATTGATTGAAACTAAAGAAATTATTAGATAAACAAAAGGAAGTCAAGTCCATAATATAGTGGGTGGTAGGATTATCCCCCAAAAAATAAAATAATGCCTGCAAGCCATCAGAATGTTTGATGTTAGTGTAGAGACTAACAACATCTACACTAATCCAAAACATATTATCTGTCCAGATGATATGACTTAATTTATCAATGAAATCAAAAGAGTCTCTAATGTAGGATTCTAGCTTAAATACATAAGATGACAGATAATTATGGACAATTATGCCTATATTTTGACAAAAATAGTTACTAGCTGAAACAATAGGACGTCCAGGTGGATTAGTCATATTTTTATGGAGCTTGGGCAGGCAATAGAACTTGGCTAAATTACAATTCTCCAAACAAAACTTTTTATCAAAATCATCCTTAGAGATATATCCAAGTCTAACCCCCTTATCTAATAAAGTGGTACATTCTTTAAAAGCTGTTGTATATTTATCATAATCACTAATTTCGTAAGTTAATGAATCATTTAAATGTTCCATACACATGTCTAGATATTGCTTATTATTCAAAATAACAATTTTGTTACCCTTATCGGATTTTTTGATGACAATATCATGTCTACTTGAAAGATTTTTCATAGCCAACCATTCATTTTTAGTCATATTACACAATTTTTGATCATTTCTACATACATTTAGCAATTCTTGCAATGAAAAATGAATCATTTCAGAAAAATGTATAATATTACAATTATTATATGGAGGAATAAACTTGCTATGAAAATTAATACCTTTAGTGTTAAGCATAGAATAAGCTGAAGAATATAAAGGAGATGGAAAGTCATCAGAAAAACAGGAATAATAGCTATCTAAACTAGAATCACCATCAGTATCACTATGTATCACATTAGAAACCGGCTCATGATAACCATATGTTTTTCTATCATTTGAGAAAAAATATCTCAAATGAAGTTTTCTAATAAATTTAAAGAGCTCTTGTTTCAATAAATGGTGTCTAGGAAAGACAGTGGGAACAAATTTAAGACCATATTGCAGTACAGTTAGTTCTTCATTGGAGATGTTACAACCAGAAATGTTAACAACATTATTATCACTTAATAAGACAGGGCTAGAGAAATCAAGTCCATCTACCCCTCTTAAATGTTTGTCTAGATTGCCCTTCACCCGGAGAAGAACCCGTAGCAAAATCTTTCTTTTTGTATCCTCGTCTGGAATTGTTGCCATCGCTCCGAAAACGCTGCTGATGCCCCGCCGAATCATTAGCAGCTGGAAGAGATGGAAAGTCAGTATCTGAATCCGTGGTTAAACCATAACCATCAGAGGAAGCAAAAGATACTGAACGTTGTTTTTTGTTGTTATTTTTAACATTAACTTGTTTTTTTGAAGGGTGAAAAACTTTTTTACGTTTCCAAAGAAACGCTCGCCCATTGTCGTAATCTCTAATGTCTCTCTTTATTTTCACAGATTTGTACTGTATCTGCTCAGTCTCATACTTGTGTAAATTTTCATTCAAACTAGCAAAAACATCATTCACCTTAGACATACCAATATCAGCCAATAATTTAGCATGCATTGCATGTAATTGTTCTTGTAACTTTAACAAGAGAAGCTGTTCCCTTTCTACAAGGATCTTGACCCACTCCATAGCACAATTGTGGGCCGCCGTAAGCCAGCGGTCTTTGAATATTAGATCATCACTGTCTGAATTATCAAACGGTGTCGCTGGGCTCTTAAAAGCCCGTAAACCTCGTGGGGAAATGTCAAGATCCACATATCGTTGAAGCCCTAGTAAATTAAAATGACAGCGTGTTTCTCTGAACAGTAACTTTTCAAATTCTTTTACATTGTCTTGAATATCCTGCGGAAGCATAGAATTAACAGTGCGGCCACCTAAAGAACCAAAGGGGTTCATAAATTTCTGCTGTCTATCCTGCAAAAATTTAGTAATGTAATCAGAAGAAACATTACCATAAGGTGCTGCATTCACTGCCGGATCTGCTCGATGGGGATTGGAAGCGGAGCCGATAATATGTAACCTGCTGTCTGGTTGTATATCCATGGTTACTGTAGAGCCCAACGCATCCGTAGGAACATTCGTTCTCACCACACCTTCAGTAATCGGTAGAACTGCAGGAAGCCCACCTGTAACGTCTTTTGTAGCCTTTGGTCGTACAACCTGGTCTGAAGCCGCCGTAGAAGCAGGAAACAGTTGGTTCGTCTCTCTACAACCGCTACGAACAGCTGAAGAAGATGCCGCATTAGTAGTGTTCGCAGTTCTCTCGTTATTGCCATCCACAGTGTTAACATTTATTCCATTGTGACTATTCACATTAACAGTGAATCCGTTAACTGACGGAGAGAAATTATCTCTGAAAACTCTAGGAGTGTGTAATAAGGAACTGGTATCCATGTCTAAATCGCAAAAATAACAAAAAGGAGCAAAGGCAACAGCCTAAAAAACAACGCCAGTTCATGGAAGAAATTTATTGCAGCTTAGCGCCTCGGCATAGTAGCCTTCAATGAGTATAGTTACAAACACACACCCACTCCAATATATAACATAATTAATCAAACAATTAAATCAATTAACCAATAAAAATATACAATAACATTTAAAAGGGAAATATCTAGGTTATAAAAAAAGATGCCAATACTATTCACACAAATTTATAATAAACATTTTAAATTTACTTCTAAATTCAAACCATTAGGAGACATAGTATTATACTTCAAAATATAAATAGTTTCTTTAAATAACAAAATATTTTTAATTATCTTTTTTTATAACCTAGATATTTTTAATATTATTTTTAATTTTCTTTTTTTATAACCTAGATATTTCCCTTTTAATGTTATTGTATATTTTTATTGGTTAATTGATTTAATTGTTTGATTAATTATGTTATATATTGGAGTGGGTGTGTGTTTGTAACTATACTCATTGAAGGCTACTATGCCGAGGCGCTAAGCTGCAATAAATTTCTTCCATGAACTGGCGTTGTTTTTTAGGCTGTTGCCTTTGCTCTTTTTTGTTGTTTTTACAAATAAATAACTTATTTGTATAACAAATGACACGTACTCTTCTGTCAGTTTATAGCATATATTTACAAAGTTTTTCTTCATTACAGATATGAATGATGATGACTTTCCATTTTCCAGTTACCCAGAAACCTAAGTTTCTACATAATACCTCTCACATAGCTGAATTAATACAGTTATTATATACAGTTCTAGTTATGCAATTTTCTTTTGTCCTCTTGGTATCTTTTTTGGCCTTCTGTGGGAAATCATGTAATGTCTGTTTTTAGACTGTCATATTGTCCTTTTGTGATTTATTTGGAAGCACTTCTGAAGATGTGAGAATGCATGCAATCAGAAGCCTGAAACTAAACATCTGTTCTGCTGCTGATATTTGAAAAAATATATTTTGATGCACGTTTTACTGAGTTTATAAAAAATCATGTCTGTTAATGAATATTTGTAAACTGTTCTGCAAACATGAGAAAAACATGTAATACTTGCTTTCCAAAATTGCTTTTTTTAGGCTTTTTTCTGATGCTGTGAAGAAGAGAAGCCTGTCTGTTATACATATAGTATGAATGCCCATTTTATATTGCTAAACTCTATACATATATTCAAGCAAACGTTTTATTCTATGTTTTCTCTTTCAGCATATTTACAACAGAATTACTCTAACAACTCCCTCTCTTTTGTTTTTATAGGAAACACATTAGGAAACAAAATATTTTGTCTTTTTTTTGATACCAGTCAAAATGCAAATTTGCATAGTTAATACTACAAAAACTGAATGTGTCTAACTTTTTCTTTTACAGACCATTCTGTGAAAATATTCCATTAGTTATGAGCTGTGTCTGCTTTAGTTTTATTTTTTAACTTGATTAATTTATTCTTTTGCAATCACAGAATTTAATTTATGACTTAGAACTGTTCCATTAACTCTTTGCAACTGTTGAATTATCTCTTTACATTTATTAATCATTTTATATCAAAAGATTAGAGATAGACTAATATCTATAAGAGACAAGAACTATGTACTACTGCAAGCATTTATACACTGCTGAAAATATACAGTTTCAATGTCATTTTAACCATAACATTGTGGTTATACTTCTGAACTGCCCATAAACTTTAATTGACCATGAAGTATACACTGAAAAAAATGTTGTTTACATATTAGTCCATTAGCTGTATGAATACAATATTTTAATATAATTTTTTTCTCTAGCTGGGGTAACCGATACTGGTACAGATAAAATGATGATCCAAAAACTAATAATAAGACTCCAACTTAAAACCAGTGATAATATTACAGCTTGACAAATTACTTTTGAACTTATTACAATATATCTTGTACAGTATGTACTTACACAGACAGTTTGCTATTCATGCATTTCAATCTAGTAGGTATCCTGGACCCATTTTTTTTAAACATGGTTTTTCACACATATTCATTGCTAGCCATTAATTTCATTTGTATTGAATTCTTCTATATGTATACATACAAAGACTGTAAAGTACATTTAGTCTAATTTACAAATTTAGTAACATTAACATCAAGCAAAATCTTGGAAAATGTATATGTATCTTTAGAAGTATTTAGTGGAATTGCCACCAAAGGCAACCACATACCCAACAATTAGAAACATTTATGCTTTTTGCATACAAACACTATCTTGCCAAAAACATATTAAAAATAGTGACCAGTCTTGCTAATTTTTTCACATATATTTACTCTCTCTCTCTCGTATAGCTTTAATAAAGCAATTTTAAACCATCACTTGTATAGCTTTACAGTTTTACAGGTTGTAAATACAATTTAATAATAAACAATACAATAATAACTAGCATGATAGCTACTAGCAACTTGTAAAATATCTTATCCTGTCAGGTTTAATCCAGTATTTCTAATGCACTAATACGTGTTTTCCCCTCCCCCTAGAAGAGTATTGTCAAGAAGGAGTGAGATATTATTTCTTTCTGTAGATTTATTTTAGACCCTTTTGCAATACAGACTGCTTACACAGTCAGTGTAAAACTGAGAAAGTACCCCTCCCCCTGTAGTATTGCACTATTGTTTATCTGCTTTATTAGGTTACCAAACTATGCACCTTTGTTTGATTTGATCATTTTTTTTATAAAGCTTTTGCTGTTTACTACCACTAGTAAGTATTTATACCCTCCTGCATAATTGATTTGAACTGTATGTATGTTATGGCCCATTTGCTGGTTATACTTGATGTAACCAAGGTTTTTTACTTTTAACATTTACTTGCAAACAGATTATCAGTAACATGTATACACAATTGTGATGTTTTATTACAATTACCAAATAGTGTTGCATGTGAACATTTTAACAATTATAAGTCCAAGAAATATCACTCCCCACAGGATTAACGCTACCTGTGCCAAACTCAGTCCAAGTACATAAACTAACATAAAAGGCACAGTAGCGATGCAGGCAGTAAACACAGCACTAACCAAAATGCAGGAAACAAAGTTGAAAGAACCGCTGCTTCATGAACTTTAAAATTTAATCCGAATTTTAAAGTTCATGAAGCAGCAGTTCTTTCAGCTTTGTTTCTTGCATTTTGGTTAGTGCTGTGTTTACTGCCTGCATTGCTACTGTGCCTTTTATGTTAGATTATTTTAATAATTATGTTTTAATAACAATAATGCTTTAGAAACACTCAAGCCACTTGTCTGGCAATCAGACTTGCTTTTTACTTTATCTGCCCAACATTTCCTGTAACTATTCATCCAGTCTGGGAAAGTCTGAGCTCACATTTTAGATTATGTAGACCATAGTTAATTTTTTAGCATTTTTCTTTAAATCATTTGTTAATACATTTACAGTTTGATATTAGAATGTAGTTGTAAAATATTTAGAAATATAATAAGTATTTGTGATTTGCATATCTATGCATTTATACTACATAAATAGACATTATTTTACAATTAGCTTACATGGATTTCAGTATTTTTTATTTATTTAACTGCCCTGCCATTAATTTTACAAAAAAACTGTTTGACTCATACCATCTGTGATTTTATTTCTTTTTAAAATTCAGAACTTTAACTGTTTGGTGTGGTGTTATTATACAATTATAAAAAATTGTAAAAAACAAATAGATAGCTTAACTAACACATGTTTATATTTACATTATTGAAATTTGCTGTCGTCTGCCTGTTATTCTTGTGCATTGTAACATATATACTTTAGATGAAAAGAAAATGCATGCATGTCAATCTTGTGCCTTTAAATCTTTATACAAGCATGTCAGTCTTGTGACTTTAAAATATTTACTGTTATTAACTATTTTTATTTGATTTTTATACACTAGAACTGTGTTATGTACCTTCTGACTATGCTATGAGAATGGTAGTTATGTGCTCTACTTTATTGTAGTACTGATAAATGTCTTGCTTTAACTGAATGGAAGTTTTAAACATTTGCGAATGTTTTGTCCAGACAACAGATCCTATCATCCTACCATGTATGCTTAACCATTTTCAAAACACAAACATATTATAAAATATATCTTTTTTGTACAGATTAGCTGTAGTTTCCTGCTCTTCTGCAATGTTTTCTTAAGCTCAGCTAATTTATTTTCTTTATCTTGTAACTACTGTTGAAGAGTTTCCTGTAATGTTGCATGGTCTTTCAGATATTTTTCAGTAACCTGTTCTGCTATATCTAAAACTCCTATGCACTTTTGAAAAGATGTATGTATAACTTGTCTAAGCTTCTCAAACTCATTGTGTCTGTCTCTTAGAAGTTTATTACATTCATTTGTAACAAAATGTACTAGAGGTTTTGTCAGTAACTGATTTTACTGTTATTGCAACTCTGAAATAAATCTTTCACATCTGGTAGCAGAACATAACTGTCTAACATCTGAATATAATGACAGCATATTAACTTTTACTGGTTCTTTACCATTAAAAATTTTGTCTGTACAGTTTAACCTTTGAATAATGGCATGCACTGTATTTTATGACATTGTACACACAATAAACATTTTTATACCACACGTGATTTTGTTTCAGATACCAGTCAAATATTGTAATCCATTTGCATAATGCCTTACTATCAACTTGCCCTAATAAGGTTTTACATTTGCTAATATGCTGTATATACAACATTTCATTATGTTATTATTATTACCTCTATAGCATTCATACACTATGTAACACAGAAAAATGTTCTTACCAGTCAACAGAGAGGCAGATGACCAGGCTGTTTTACTGTAGATGGTTGAAAAGTCTCCGTAGTCACTTGTGAAGTTAGTATAACAAAACTGGTAGTTTCAGTCTTGCAACTTTGTTTTGTACCTTTTTTGGAGAATTTATGGTACTGCTCTCCTAACTGCACTGCAGTCTCACTCGGGATTCAGACGTCTGAGGAACTGTATGGCTACAAACTGTAGAAAACTGTAGAAAACTGAAGTACTTCACATAAACGTTAGTAAGTGTGATTTTACAGGAGTGAACTTATACAAGGCATTACCACTCCCCTCGTGTTCAGATATAGGCTAGGAATGTTGGGGTCATCATTGAAAAATGTATTTTATGTATGTGCTGCTTCTATGCTGTGCTGGAATTTGCTGGACTTAAAGTCTTCTTAAGACACAAAGTCTTGCTGGCTGTTAACTGCTGAATCAGAGACACAGACCCCGGGATTCATGAAGCTTGCGCCAGGTGCAGGCATAGCGTAGGTGGTATAATGCCAAATATGGCCGCCAAGTGATTCAGGTATGATCCAATTCCACATGCACTACCAGTGTATGCCAGATTTGTGCAGCTCTCGGCTCATGTATGCTAATCACCCCATGCGCAGTAGTGCAGCATGCAAATGAAGGTACACAGCAATTCATGAAGTGGTGCAGGCGTAGCCTAAGCATACAGAAATGTAAACCAAAAAATAACGGTTTACATTTTTCCAAACAGAACATCGGAGCCATGAAAGTGGACCAAACTTACATATTACAAATTTAACATATGCCAATGGCTAAATATATAGCCAATGGCATAAAAAAACACATACAACGCATAAAAAATAACATTTAATGTCATGGCCACACTAATGCAAAGTATAACCGCAGGGCATGTGTGCGAAAATATATACAGATGTCATAAAATTGCAATGTAACACAAATCATGATTTTGCCATAATAGTCAATGGTATGCATGCTACACCACAACCAAGGTGCAAGGGTTGCTAAGGGTCTGTGACAGTATTCGGCATGGTAACTATGAATTAGTAGTCAATGTCATGCAAATCAGGCAAGCAATACTGAATCATAAACGTCTTGCCGGCCTAAGGATGTACCATACTGTGCAGCAGTACAACACCGAGGAATGGCCTGGAGGTATACATGACATCAGCAGTGGGGTGTGCCACCGCAGCTGTAAGCATATTGGAGCATTGCTAATCCGGGTTGCCCATTGCTAAGCAAAGCCGCAGGATAGGGGTGTGGATGTAGCCATACATTTGCTTAGCTGAGAGCACACATGGTGACCAAAAGCACAGGTGTACATGGATGACAAAGCGCTCGAAACCCGGTAAACCACTGCAGGCAGTGTGCACCATAGCTGAAACAGGAAGGTTATGGAAAGACAATAAGGAAATGCCACAGTAGGGTAATTGGAGTATAACTGAGTAATTAACACCTATTAACTCACAGTGGGCTATTGACTGTAGCTAACAAGGCTGTTGGTAGCAACCTGCAGAACAGGATAGGGGAGGTGCCGGATTGCAAAGAAAAGAGAACTGTCACCGCAGAGCAAAGCAAACCTGCAGTAGATCGGCTATAGAACACATTTCACAACACAATCCTGGGTTGGGAAAGGACAAAACAAGAAAGCATGCAGTTGGATGCATGCCTGACAATGGGAGGGGAATCGTTATGAAAAGTGAAGGCAAGGGCAAGAGGTGATCCATGGCAGCTAAATATAATTCATCACCAAAGGCACCACAATAGCAGTACCTGCAGTAAAACACATAAGTAAGATAGCCTGCAGCTCTGATTGTACATACACACCCTATGACATCATCAGTGTCCAAAGCACAATAGTATAAAGTGTGAAGGCACCTCACACACACTTGTATATTCCCAAACACTGCACCATCAGTGTAAACAGACAGGGAACTTTTACAATGTACTTGTTGGGAGCTGCCATAGCTGTGATTCATCACCATGTGTTGGAGACTGAAGGTGGTGTGGAGGATGATGCTGACAACCACCTCAGGCCCCAGAGGAGGAAAATAGTGTTCAGACCAAGGGTAACCTATCAGGGGCTAGATGATCTGGAGATAGTAGAGTGTTACAGGGTGGATAGGGACATCATACAGCAAACCGATGAGCTGTGCTGGCCATGCCTCAGAGCCAGAAACAACAGAGGGGAACCCATCCCAGTGGACACCAAGGTATGTGTAAGCTTGAAAATACTAGCCACAGGTACCTTTCAAAGGCCAACTGGAGATATCATGGGGATCTCAGAGGCATCAGCATCCAGGGTTCTCCACCAGTTCCTGGATGCATGTTACCACATGCCAATGAGCATATATACTTCCCCCAAACTCAGGAGGAGTTGGCCAGCAATATGCGCCTCTTCCACCATGTGGCAGATTACCCGGAGGTACTGGGTGCAATAGACTGCATGCACATACATATCAAGTCACCACCTGGTGAGCATGGTAGGTGCTACATAAACCGCAAGGGATAACACTCCATCAACTGCCAAGTCATGTGCAATGCCCAGGGCATTATCACGGATATGTGTGCTGGCAGCCCTGGAAGCTACCATGACTCCCACATTTGGCATGCCTCACAGCTGTACCAGGTATTTGTCAGGGGGGACATCCCATATGGCCACCTTGTGGGGGAATGCAGGCTATGCACTAGAGCTGTGGATGATGACTCCCATCAGAAATGCACACACACCCATACAAGAACGCCATAATGAGGCACACGCACAAACCAGAATCATCATAGAATGTGTGTTTGGGATGCTGAAATCATGGTTCCATTGCTTGGACATATCTGGTGGAGCCTTGCAGTACTCTTCAGGCACGTATGCCCACATCTTCATAGTATGTGCCATGCTACATAATATGATCCTGCAGAAACAGCTGCAGCAGGGACCTAATGGTGAAGGCCCTCACAGGCCACCACAATTGCCAAGGGCGTCACAGGCACAGAGGGATTCAAACCACAAACACTCTGTGCCAGCCCCAGTAGGCAGACAGAGTCATGCCCAATATGCCCATGCCTTGGCAAAGAGGGAACATATAGCACATACACTAACAGTGTAGGCCCCTATGGACTGACACACTTCTCCACCTGCACACACAGTAAAATGGATGGCACACGCACATGACCACCTGTAAATTGTCATATATAGGTGGTCTACTGTGTGCATCCTACATAGGCAGCCCTCAACAATTGCACACAGAGCAGCTATTGGTACAAGATATATCAACACCTGAACAGTAAATTAAGCTAACAGCATGTGTTGATACTGTATGTATAGGTTCCTAGGTACATCGGTAGGTACATGCCTGATTGTCAGTGGCCATTCATCAGCCTATCCAAAATGTGTCTGCTGTCGCCACCCCTTTGATTAACTAACTGTCCCACTGTGGAGCAGAGCCAATTACAGGATCCCTGGGGTGTAACCACTGTTCCCACTCACTCTGCAAGGATTCCCTGGTGTGTTAATGAGGGGCTCCATATAATGCAATCAGGGATGTAGTTCCAAAGCATGGGGAATACCCATGATAGGTATCTGTCACCCCAGCATTCTCCAGTTATGGTTGTGGCAAGGTATAGCACATTACAGTGTGTGGCTCACTGTGACATGGATTCCCATAGCTGGAGCATATCCATTAAGCATCACTTGGACATACCATTAATAGATATCATCCATATGTAAACTAACTGAGTTACACATTTGTTTGCAGTATGGAGGAACAGCCGTAGTACAATCCACATACTAAACACCATAACATTTGTACATATCCTAGATGCCCCAGTGGTAAAGCAACTGACTGTCTCGTACATGTTCCCGGTTCCATGACCTTCAAGGGCTGTTAATTCCGATGTCCCGAATAATGGATGTTGGATGCACATCATTAGAGCATGTTTAAGCACATGTTAGCGGGTTTATGTGCTGGCAAGTGCCAGTAAGCGTCGTTCAAACATGACTACATGGATATGCACAAAACAGGTCTAAGTTTTGCTGAATATCACACAGATCATGGGCAAAGCTGGCCAGAACCACTGAAATCTGCGTTATTCACCCTTGTACTAATAGTGCCTGCTCTGAGAGGTAAAACGACCACTGCCAGGAGTAGAACATGCAAACATGTACGCAATCATCTAACACTAAGCTACCTGAGATGTACTAACGGCAGGTGTGTATTGTGACAGGTTAAAACACATAAGGGCAGAGTTCGGGAAATAGTATACACCACCATGTACCCAACAAAAGGTGTGTTCTCTCTCTCTCTAGATATATATATATATATATATATATATATATATATATATATATATATATATTTAATACAGAGATAGAAAGGGTGTTAGAGAGATCTATATCGATATATACGGATATACATAGATATGCAAATATATAGATAGGTTAACAACATATACACAACCATGGAGGTACATATAAATAGGATTCTACCAAATACCGAATGCTTTACATACCGACACGCATAATCACGAGGCTTAAAGACCAAAAGACCACAGTACCGGAACACTAGAACTGCAAATACTATTATCACGATGTTAAGGGACATTTAGTTATTGCTTCTGGTGCTGTGGTCCAGGTAGGTACTGTGTTTAAGTGTGTTTCTGATTGGTGTAGTGTGTGTAAGTGTGTGTTCTGAGGGTGGTGTGTGTTTCCTTGGGACTGTAATATGTGTGTGTTTGTGTCGTGTGTCTGTTCGTGCTATCTCAGAGGTAGATTATTACAGTAGGTGCGGTGTGGGGGGCACCGCCACCCACATGGGGTGTGTATGGGGCATGGCCACCTGGCCATACGTAGTGTAAGACGGTTTGTTTGGATGTGATGGGTAGCAGTGTGTCTGTGTGTACGTGTGTGTGTTCTGTGTTTGTGTTAGTTCTGAGAGTTTGACTATTGTGAGTTTGAGTGTTCGATATTGTGGGGTTTGGGAGTCTGTGAACGGTAATGTGGTTGTTGGAAGTGTGTGCATTCCTGAATCCGTGGGTATGCCGTATACAGCAGCTGAAGTCTTCAAATATGTGCACAACATGGACCATAGCAATCACAAATTCCACCACGACTGAACGTTATGAACAAAGGATATGGAGACTATATTATAGCAATAACCCACGCCTGGGTGTGGGTAATGCTGGATTTTTCCACGGTTGTCTTTGGCCATTCGGGCTTTGCCTTCATGAACAAATCACACCAACTGCAGGTAAATTCACCATTACCTACACCCAGGCATGGATTATTGCTATAATACACTATTACAAATATGTGCTATGGACACGAGCTAAACATAGGTTACCACTTGTCCCACCTTGCGAGGGGCAGTCCCTCTATGTGCGGTAGTGTCCTGACCAAAATGAGTACAAATACTAATGTCTTACAATCTCGAGACGTTCTGCATGTTCCATAGTTAATGTAATGGTTGCATAAAATAGTCATCTGTATCTAACATACCTACATGTAACAAGAAATAGAATAAGCAAGCAAATGGCTACAAGAATATAAGCTTTTATATAGGCATATATGTAAAGTTCTATACTTTGTACTGACCATGGGTATGTGTCGGCCTCTAAAATCTGATGTGTGTCCTGCAACTGTCCCACTATGGCCAGTTGAAAAGGTGGCAACCCAAGCCAAAGAGGTTCAGTCATCAAAACAACTCCAATAAGTGCAAATATCTGTGACAGAAATACATGAGACAGCTGTCATATAGCAACATTTCATTACATACCAATGTATTTCCAAAGGGATTGAAGGACCAACATCACCTGCATGCTATATAGGAACCAATTAACAATGGCTTAATAAATAAGCCTGCAATAACTATAGTGTTAGTCTACTAAATGATAGGTCTTCAATTAGGGAAGGAGCCCTCACACACATATGGAATATGTATAAATGCAGTTCCTACACACCTTCATCTGCTATGTATACCCACCTACATCTCCTCCACACCCGAAACAATTGCAATATAGACTGTAATAACATCACAAACATCCACTGACTCTATGACATCTGCAGAAGCCTTAACATACCTTGTGAGAGACACGCTATAATGGCCCTATGTGAAATTGTTGCTGTTGTACAATGGAACAGATGCCGATGTTACAGGGTTTGTTTGCAATAATCCTGTATCAGATGGCTGATATAACAGCTACACTCACATGTAGAACTACATCCTCTAGCCATTACATACAATCCATGGGGGCCATGAAGTTAAAATATCTCTGTGTCTCTCCATATAGCTGTTGCAATTCATCACAAACAACACATCCAGGCCGTCTTCCTTTAAGGTAGGGCAAAGGGACAATGCCCAAGTGGAGTATTCAATTATACCCCACTGTTGCCATGTAACTGGCTAATGGAGTAGCTACACAGCTGATGTGCATGTAAACATCTACTCCGGAACACCAATTGGTGGCAGGATACCACGTTACTGGTATCTACGTATAAAAGGAAGGCATGTCATACATTCAAACTGTATGTACATATGAGAAAACCGTTAAAACAGAAAAGGAATAGGACTGATATTATCGTCAACTCGGACTACTAAGAAGGTATGTAGAACACTCAGTATGTTAGTGTATGTAGTGCCTGTTCTGTATTAATAAAAGTGTACGCAATGCATATAGTGGGAAAAGGTATTATGTAGTGATGTATTGTTGAGCATAGTAATGCTCATAGAAATTGTGTGTACTGCTGTGGGCCACAAGGTAAACATCTCATACACTACAAGGAATGCTACATAAGGACTTTAAACACAACAATTCTACTCCAGCCGCTGTCAGTGGCAGGGTTTGTCCAACAAGTACATGCCATAACAGGGGATAGTATATGTTGATATACTGTAACAGTAGGCATATGTATGGGTGTATAACTGAGAATAACATGTCTAAGGTGGTCCTGCTGTGCAATTATGATTTGCATTATGGGATATTGTTGCAAAAATGTGAAATGTATAGTATTGCAGGTAGATATGTCTAACATTTTACAAAGCATTACTGTTATATTATGCAAACATCGGGTATGTCTATTGGCATGTACAATACACAATAACAGGATACATATGACTTGTAGTCACCAGACAGTGTATCAGCATGATAGCTAATTGAAATGGAAGAGCTAGTCAATTATCCATGCACAAAGGACATATAATAGCTTCATAGGTTCATAGTTATGTACTATGCTGTCTGGCCAAGTCCATTTGTAAGCCTAACTACAGTGTTTTCACTTACGGCGCCTCCCTAGGTTAGTGTCTTGTGCCTGTCAACAGCAGGCCCATTCATTTCCTGCACCTCTGTACAGCAGAGCCACTGCAGTGATCCCTGGCGTACATGTCTGTCTCCCATCCACCCATCAAGGTATCTCTTGAAGAGTGCTAGTGAGGGTCCCTGCCTGATGTACATAGGCATCATGTTCCAAAGCATGGTGAGTGTCCGGTCAGGAATGTATCCCTCCAGCATGTCCTAGTCATCATTGTATTCAGGTACATATCCCAGAGCATGTGGCTCTCAGTAGCTTTTGCTTATGTGGAGCATATCCATCAATATTGTTTTGGACATGGGCCTTGTATGTTCAGCAGAGATCACCTCTGAGTATGCAGTATGCAAATGAGTACAGTTGGGGTTTCTGTAGTTGGGCTGCATACGTCATCCTTCGGAGGTCAGTAATCCTCTTGGTGTGGTAATGTTGTGGTATTTAAAGCCGTTGCTGTTGTCTCATAAGGTACATCCCAAATGGGGTGTTGTACCCTTTAATGTGTTTCATAAGTCATGAGTAGAGAGGTACAATGGCTGCCTTTGTTCTGGCTACAAATCCATTAGAGATTAGGGTGGCCACGTAGAAGGATATCCACGCCACCTTGGCAATATGGTTATCAAAGGAGTGGGTGCTATCTACTTGGGTTCTAAGATCTCTTATTATGTCTTATGTATGTAGGGGACTACCACCTATGTGATAGTCAGCGGGTGATTGGTGTAATCCAAAGGGGATGTCTATGCACCTTGTGGCATGCAGCTTGAGGCCATGTTATTGACACCAGGTATCCGTCCCAGTGACATCCTTATTGAGGGTGTCTGTATCAGCTGGTGAATCAATCACGGCCCCTAGTTTGCAGTCATCTGCAAACCTATTCAGGGTAAGTCCTTCTGTGCCAGCCTGTACCTCAGAGAAGCATATACTGAACACGAGGGGCCCTATGACCGAGGACTGGGGGACGCCAATTGTAACTGATTTACAGTAGGAACTAGGGTATGCTATCCTCACTGTGTGGGTTCTGTCCATGAGCTACTTTGCATAACATCTTGTGACGAAGAGGTTGATATACAGGTGGATGTGTATGTTGACAATACCAGAATGGGGAATGGTGTTGAAAGCCTTTGAGAGGACAAGGTAGGCTGTGTGGACCTCCTTACCCTCATCTACTGCCTTGGTAACTGTCTCAAAGGACTCCACTAGGTTTAGGAGTCATGGTCTTGCCCTAACAAATCCAAACTGGGTGGGATCAAAGGTTTGGAGGCCACCAATTTCTCTGTGAATGAGATCCATGATGATGGGCTCCATAGCCTTGCAGAACAGTCCAGTCAGGCATATAGGGCAATAGTTGTCCTGGTCAATTGTGGTGCTTCCTTTGTGGAGTGTGATAACTGTTGCTGTGTGCCATTCAGGGGCCACAATGCCTGATGCAAGACTATTAGTGAATTTGGTGCCCAAGTGGGGAGCCATTTTGTTCTGATGTTCGTGTAAATCGCAGCCTGGGATGTTGTACGGTCACATGGATTCTGTGTTTCTGGCTTTAGAGAGTGCAGCTTTGAACTGCGTAGTTGTGACTGCAGGGACTCTGCATTGTTCCTGTATAGATTTGGACCCTTTACAGTGTGAGAGGATTGTAAAGTTAGCACTGAACCTATCTGCCAGGATGTTGCCAATATCAGTCAGTTCTGTAATGTTCATGCCTAACTGCTGTATGTCAGAGCAGGTGTGGGTATTGCCATCGAGAGTAGTGACATACCTCTAGAATGCTTTGTGGTAGTCCTTGGAATGAGTCACAGTAATGTTTACGTAGCTAGCTTTGGAGGATGTGATAATGGATCTCAGATTCCTACTGAGGCTGACCAGGGAGCTACCCCACTCATGGAATTGTACTCTACTTTGCAACAGTCTCCTCCTTCTGCTGTACATTATGTCCATGGCAGTGGACCACCAGAGTGGCATCCGTTTTCTGGTGGGTACCGTCATGGCTCTGTTTGGGATAGCATGATCCATGCAGTCGTGTAAGTGCTAATTAAATGCAGTTGTGTATGATTCAGCGGTTGTAACTGTACTGTCCATCTGCAAGGGTGTCATGACATTTACTACTGCTGTCATAAGAAGCCTGAAGTTGGCTTTGTAGAAATATTGTACTGTGTTTTCCGAAAAGGATGTGGTGCCGGGATGTGGATAACAAGGGTGATTAGCATATTTTTGGATCTGACCAACGAGGAGATAACCTCAGGTGTGGAACACCAATCACACATGTTGGTAATGTCCAGGTCTAGGATATTTTTGGCCCTGGTGGTGGTGTGGATAGGTTGATCCAGCCGATTGGAGGTTATGAATCCCAGAAAGTGTTGGCCTAATATGTCGGTACATGAGTAGGTATCCCAGTTAATGAGGGGGTAGTGTCAGTCGCACATCAGTAGTTTCTGTTTGAACCCTACTTTCCAGTACACCAAGAAGTGAGGATCGTTAACCATGGGGTATGGTGTGGAATCCGTAGCAAGCTACAATTTGTATAGCAGTTATGGCCACAGTTAGTTGTACTTGGATTACCTCTGATGCATTGTGCTAAGCAACCAGCCTGGACGTGTGTATATCCTTGGGAAATATGGACACACCTCCGCCGTGGGTGTTCCGGTCCTGGTTACATGACTGAAAGGTGTGGTCTGAGTAATAGCCTGTTAGTGCAGGGGTGCTCTCAGGAGCCTAGAAGCAGGTCCCAGTCACTGCAGAGATATCGAAGTGGTCCATTACAAGGAGTGCCATGGTTGAGTGCGTTTGAGATGAAGATGTCAAGCAATGAGTAGCATTACCCTCAGGTTTTGCTTGCATGTTCCTGTTATGGTGGTGAATATGTTATGTGAACCGTGCCTAAAACAGGCACTATAGGAGCAGCAAGAGCCTTAGATGTTATCCATAATCCCAGGGCCAACAGATGCAGGCCATCTGTGCCAAAGCATCGTGTTCTGTCGACCATGTCATTCAAAGCAGACAGATACTGGATACCCTTGGAATGACACCAGAAGCACAGCCAACTGATGAAGTGAATAATTCAGTCCTTGTACTGCGTTATTAGCCTGGATGAATGCCAAATGCTTCTCAGGGCTAGGGTGATACCTGCCTGGGCTACAAGATCAGAGAGCTATTTGATGTCTCTGTACATGTAGTCCAGGAAGTTACATCTCAGGGCATTCACACTAACATGGAGAATGACACAGTCATATTGTACATGTTGAGGAGTGACCTGAGTGCATAGGTTATGTTGTGGATCCTGTTAACTGACAGCCAGCTGAAAGTGACTATCACCTTGTGTATCCTGCTGAGTGGGACATCAGTGTGACCGCCTATAGAGTCACCTATGACTAGTGTGTTGGGGACGTTATATCACCCTATTGGTTGTAGTTGATGGGCACACTGAGTCTGTGGGCTATAAGTAATTCATGTTGTGTTGGGTGCTGCCTGCATTTCTGCTTTGGTGTTCTCTGTTGCTTAGACAGAGTATTATTGAGAGGCTCCGCAAATGTTGTAGTCTTACTATATGTGGCCTGTGGTGGTGGAGATCTAGTGAGACTATGTGATGAGTGTGGTGTGCTGCAAACGTTTAACATCCCCACATGATTGTCAGGTTCAGTCTGGGTTGGAGAGAGCTTTACCTCCAGCATGGCTACATATGTGCATCTCCCACAGGTTGTAGTGTTGTATGTTAGGAGGGGAGCATTGACTGTGTACACGAGACAATTTCTATATTGCCTCATGATGCCCATATTCATCATATAGACAGGCGATAACACTGGGAATTGACACTTGAACATGCCTGAATATTTAACTATATCCCACTAGATATGTGAGGAAAGTGTGCACACAGCTGTTTTACTTTAAGCAAGTGGGAAATGTAAGTACAAACAGTGTTTACCTGTAGGAAATGAGGAGGATTGAGTGCTATAGTAATTAGTAGCTCATGAAGTGCTTACATGTTCTGAACAAGTGCTGAGCATGAATAAGCAATACAGATAGGGTGTCTGATAACATAAACACACTGCCCCCCAACAGGTACACAATCACATATCCATGAACACTACAGAGCCCCGTAACCATAACTATGATGGTGCAAGGTGCACTCAGGCTGCATGTGACCTGTCCACATCCCTGGTTGTATCATACACATATGGCAAAACAGTTTGCTCTACACATACACATCATGTAAAACATAGCTTTATGTCAGTCTGTGAAAACACTGAATGGTGCACACCGACAGTTATCACAACTCACAAAGTGGACACACCACTCATAATGGGAGGCACTGCACTATTACCCTGCTGAGTCTGGTCTGAAAGTCCATGAACCTTAATCAATGTATATGTTGTTAGCAGTACAGATGTAGATGACAGTACGGATGCTTTCACACTGCATATCATACCTGTGACAGGTCATAGGACATCATCACCCATACTGTGTTCCACCTACACTCAGTATACTAGATGTACCTTTGTATGTCACAGGAGTGTTCTGCCAGTGGACTGTTGACAGAACCAACACTACAAAAGGTGTCTGAGTGATATGTGCATATCACATCAGTGGCAGCTACAATAAAAAAGGGTTAATTCATTGCACTCCCCCTCATTGTAGCCCATACCACACAGACAAATGGGAGGCATCTGCATATGTAAGTATGTGAATGGCTATGACCTAGGAGCAATAGCTGACTCAGTATTGTGGACAACATACAGAATGGGCTTTGTGGGTGAGGTGTGTGACATATGTGCACAATCTGAAAGCTGCATATTGCATTGTCACCAGTAGGTTAATAACCCTGTACCCATGAACTACAACCTAGGCAGCAGTCAACATAATGGACACTGTGTGTAAGGGATGGTGCTGTGCAGTTTACCCCCCTGAGCTAGTGACGTCACCAAGCCTATTAGGTAGTCATAAGAGGCAACCCTAGTCATGACAGGGTGCCGTCCATGAGCATGGAGATCATTGTACAGCCATACTCATCACTCAAGTGACCAATATCAGATCACATATCACCTTTAAGGGATATTGCCCATGTTTGGATGGGTGACACCAGCCTTCACAATCCTCATCTCCACTATGTAGCACGATGCCTACCCTGCATAAAGACATGTCCAACACTGTGATGTTGGACATGCTACACGTACATATCCTGATCTGAAATACATACGTCACGGACATCCACCTTCCTAGTACAAGGATCATCATATGCTGGACAGATCCTTGTGCCATACACGTTACATACTCCTGCCATACTATGCAACCCTGTCCAGCAAAGCTGTACATTTCACCTCTGTCAGACATGGTGTGATGACCGCATGGTAGATGTATCATTAACCGTCTGGATCCGTTATGTGGCACTGCTTCAACCTGGTGCTGGAAACATGGCTGTCAGCTGCAGCTAGAAAACTTTACATCATATGCTCATACATGGCTCAGGGCATACAGACTACTACATGACCTTGGCCGTACATGCTATAGTTGATAACCATCCCAGCAAATACCATCCGGCTAGCCATTGTCTCATGTATATCACATGTGCAACACAGGCGATACGTGGCAGGATGTTTAACTGCTGTACAGTGCCGTGTAGATGTATATGGCAAAACACATGCATGTAAAGGCTTCTGTGTGCATGTCTGCATTGTCACAGGTCATGTCCGTTAAGGCAGTGTATGTGCTGATATGTGACGTATACACAGCAGCAAGGTCAACAGCATTAATGTGGACAAATCCAGGCATGTGCTGATAGGTAAGAAGACCAGTACAGGCAAACAGACTTGCCCACATCAAGACAGAATTCACATGGAGTATGAGCAATGTAATTAGGTGACACACTTAATACTATCCAATCCCCATTGGGTGTCACATGTGTGTGACACAAATATGTCAGTGGTGTCAGTGTCATGAAGATTTTCAAAGACAACTGTTCATATGTACTAAATGTAATACACATGTATGTGCAGCTGTATCTCTGTGCATCTCTGAGATACTGTGACCTGTCTCCATCATTACGTCTTCCAGATATGCCTCGAGCATGGCTTCCAGCTTATACCCACTTGGAGGATGAGGCCCTTATACCTTACCTCCAAAACAACTATGATGTCTTGTTTAGCCATGTGCCACAGCATGCACAGCAATGTGATGACCTGTGGCAGGAACTTCGCAGTAGGGATAATGATGTAGCTGGCCATAACAGCACATATCAGCAGGTGCGCAGACACTGCATGGACCTGATCAGACATGCGAAACACCATGTGAATGCAATCGCCAGGGTACAAGGTGCAACAGGTGGTGGGCCACCAACCCAGCCCCCACTCACACGTACCGAGGAGCTACTGGCCAACCTGAGGACACCATCAGAACAGCATCCACAAACCCTAGCTGCCATCGTGGAGATGGGTGTCTCTCAACCAACGAGCCTGGAGTTGCCTGGTAAGTCACTACTGCACATATAACTATTATACCCCATTTAGTGGCATGTGTCACTGTACAATATGTAATGTAACATCATATGCAAGGCATGTATACACACATGCCGCATACTATAGTATGCTACTCTGTGTATGCACACATGTGCATACTCCATAGTATATCCTATTGTACTGGCGAATGTGTTAAAATGCACATTGCACCCTGTAGCTGTCATACAGTCATGGATAATGATCATACTGCTGTGTCACCCCTATATAAGTACCTCTGGCGTTACACAGAGACAGCAGGCCATTGCAGGTGAGACAGTTATAAGTATCAGGCATGTTAATGCACAGATCTATTCACCATGTGACCAGTTAACACATGTACACATAATGTATGGTCTGGTCACAATATACAGGTCGGATCTTTAATCCATCACACTGGCTACCCATGTGCAATACTTACAAACTAAGTGAAACACTGACATGAAAACACAGAAACTGCCATTGCTAGATGTGTGGACAGCTGTGCATACAACGGTGGAGGTGTTGTTCAATGTAGGAATATGTACTATACATCAGAACTGCACATGTGGGGTACACAAACAGTACTACACAGTGAGCTGGAGTATGGGCAGCCCACAAGATTCACCACTGTGCAGTATGCCCCTGAAATGAGTGCACACATTGTGATGTGCCATCTGACATGTCCATGACATGTAGTGGTCCGGCTGCAACATTGTCTCACTATCCCATAAAACATACCCCACATACCAAACATACAACCCTTTGTATGCATAACATTGTAGACAGTGGGGTATCTATGGGTGTATATCATATGGGACAATACAGACATGTCATATAGACGGCCATTACAACCGTTTGGCCAACACATGTTCACATATGGCCATGGAGGATGACCAGAGACATGTAGCAACACACAGTAGATGCGATGTGTTTGTGTGTACACCCTGTTGTACATTGGCTACAAATGGTCCAACTGTAGCCTTTGTTGAATGGTTATATAGCAGATGTGGAACACTGGACATCCTACAAGCCTGTGCACAGCTTGTGGAGGTGTCACTTAATTTGACCACATAAGATGTGTTGAACATCATGACTGTGTCACTGCATGACAGTAGTCACCTGTACACAATCCACATACATACACAGACAACCACATCAGGCCACAGATACAGTACATTTCCCTTGCTAATGTTGGACATCACTGTCAGCCATGCACCTCGTGTGTGTGGTACACAAATGTCATGTGGGACATGGTGTATTGACAAGTCTGCCATGTGTGGACATGGTTGCCAGGCAGCTAAGCTATGTTAGCAGATGTGCAGGGGTGCCATCTATATGTCCTTTAGTGACCTGTCACACATTACACATCATGGTTTAGTGTGTATACACCTCAGCGACGTGGGTCATAATCCACAGTATATATGTATTATGTATGCAGACAGTCATGGCTATGCACTGTGTGTGTAATCCAAACTCTATAGCAATAGAGACGCCTCATGATTCCATACAATGGCACTGTGTCTGTACTTCACTCTGTATAGCAATATAGATGCCTCATAATACCCTTCAATGGTCATGCACATTTGCTAAAAGTGCATTTTATCTGTAGGGCATACAGACAACACTGTAATGTGACACCATTACACCACTGTACATGTGTCAGGACACCATTGTGTCAGACATGTATGCATGTCAATGCACACATCAGCAGAATATATGTCATACTACATGTTAATGTCAAGGTCATATGCCTCACATCAGCCATGTGTACTATTAACCTGTGCTGGTCCACATGGTGTAACACAGGGATGCATGCTTACTACCATGATTGTGTGAAATGCATGGCTTCTGCTATGACACATGCTTGCTGTTGTGTGCAACCCAGGGATGTATGATAACTGCCACTATTATTGTCTGAGCTGCATGCCATCTGCTATATCACATGCATGTCGCATGCCTTCTGTCAAATCACATGCATGTTGTGTGTGTGTGTGTGTGTGTGTGTGTGTGTGTGTGTGTGTGTGTGTGTGTGTGTGTCTCTCTGTGTGTGTGTGTGTGTGTGTGTGTGTGTGTGTGTGTGTGTGTGTGTGTGTGTGTGTGTGTGTGTGTGTGTGTGTGTGTGTGTGTGTGTGTGTGTGTGTATGTGTGTGTGTGTGTGTCTGTATTGTAATGTAGAGTCTTTGTTTGCCTTCACAGGTGATGTAAGTGCGTTACCCTCCTGCAGTCCATCTGATGTTAGTGTCCCCACAGACTCTAGCAGTGATGATGAACATATGCTTGAGGCACAGGCAGGGTTGTCAGGGGCTGAATCTGTGCCATTGATTGCCATTCCACCTAGATCACCCTCATCCCCGCACACAGCTTTCATGCCAACACATACCCCATCACCAATGGCCATAGAGGAAGGACAGTTAGTGTGTGGTAGCTTGGAACAGGAATGTGTGGTGGCTATGGAAGGTGTGTATTCACACCATGGTGTCAGTCAAATGACTGGAGATGTACCACACAGGCATGAGGCCAGTGCTGCTCATAAGAGGACCTCTGACCAACATGCCCCTGCAGGACAGAGCGCAGCAGCTGGTGTCACCAGACACATGTTTCAGACTCTTATGGTGGCAAAGGCACGTGCTGAATGGCAGAACAGAGAAGGGCAGAGGCTTCAGAGGGCTGCTATTCATTCTTTAAATGACAACATCCAGGCATTGGCAAATGCTCAACAGCAGATTGCTGATGTTTTGGACAGATGATTGGGTGACATGGTTGGAATCCTTGACCATGGCATGACAATCCACAAGCATGAGCTGTCTGTGCTAGAACATCTGGTAGGAGTGAGGCATAGGGCACATGGACGTAGGCCAGCTACATCACCTGGTGCAGGTCTACGTGAATGAGCTACCTCACATGCCCGCTCCCATAGTGGTGGTAGCAGCAGCAGTGCAGCTGGTGCTGCACTGTCCACACCAGGACACAGCAGGCCACATTGACGTGGCCCTGGACAGTCCCAACGGGGACACGGTTCTAGTGAACATGTGTCATCAGACAGTACCCAATCTGTACCTCTGCCTGTTAGTGCCCGTGCAACCTCTGGCATGCACAGGTCACGTGGCCATGGCTGGCCACCATGAGCTGTAAATCCTGGTCTGTACAGTCTGGAGCTGTCAGTAATAACCCTGTGTAGGCCAAACACATGGCAGAACTGTGTGCACACATACACGCACACACCAGAAACATCTGTAGGGCACCGCAACACTTACATGCATAACAACCACACATGGCCAATAAGACCACAGGCCCTAACCCACATACATGATGTCATCCACTGGTGCAGCCTAGGCCCCTGGCAAAAATTATCACCCTGTGCATATGATGATGCCTGTGCCGCATCCCTGTCATCCACACCATCGGTGCAGGGACATGCTCATATGGTCTGATGCACAGGGTGAACAGAATAGGGAGATAAGTGTACATTACAATTGTTGTGTACTGTTGACATGCAGCAGACATACCACGTAGTACAGGTTTAGAATGCATTGTTTTCTGTTCACAGTATGTGTCTTGGTAACAACAGTAACAGCATGTTGGTAATGATGTCCTACTTCCCTCCTTCAGGTCTAATTGCATGTGCTGTTGAGTACCAGTGTTTGCAGTTTCCCATGTGTAAATCTGGACTACTCACAGGCATGTATGGCAATACCTGCATGCTATACGTAGCTTCAACCTCACTGTTAGAAAGTCTGACATTCCAAAGATGTCTACACATCTACTGATCCAGGAGCATGTGAGCTGTGTACTAAGCTACAGTGGCTAGAGACATGACATCCATACTGGGTGACATCACAGGTACAGTTACATGGGGCAGGGAGTTTACATAGCAGTCTAGCTGATGACAAGGGTAGAGGCCAGTTGATAGCTTGAGGCCTCACTGTGTAGCAGTAATACACATTCACATTACAGGATGAGAACACAAAACTACACACACACACACACACACACACACACACACACACACACACACACACACACACAGGTATTCGCACACATGTATTCAGACACAGTAACATGCCCACACTCACGGGGTCAATGACACTGTAACACACACACACACACACACACACACTTGATAGTGTTGAGGTGAGGACCCCTGCCTATGTGGTAATCACCATTATAGTACTGTGCACCCACATGATGCGACACAGAGAATGAACATGTACAGGTAGTCAGTAATACCTAAGATCGACGGCATCAACAGGATAGTAGATTGCATCACCTGGAGGGGTTAGGGGTCCTATCTGTTCACTATGGTAACATACATCCTCACTCCATGGACCAGACAGCCATACATGCATACATACACACACACACACACACACACACACACACACACACACACACACACACACACACACACACACACACACACACACACACACACACACTGTGGAGTCCACAATTGAATGCACCTATGTCATGCACATACAGATAGCTCACATGTGTGTGATACACAACCCACCTCTGCCTATGTCTTGCTTTCTACACTGCAGCATGTACAGATCTCTACAACAGTGTATAGGGATGTGTAACAATTGGGATGTATTCCCCACCATACATGGCATATATGGACACACAAGCAAACACACATGGCAGTACTGTGAATCAAACACCTGCTATCTTATGATATGTATGAGAGATATGCAGCAATATTGCCCGCATTACAATGTGTATCGATGCTACCTTTGCCAATTGTGCTGATATATGCACACGGGAGGTCTTAAGTGTTACAGGTGTCAAGTGATTTACAGTCAGTGACACCCTGACTGCCGTGTAGGTTGTATGTCTTCCCCTTCAATTAACAGAAACATAGCTTAGTGTTTGCACATGTTATGGTACGACGGCTTATGACACACCTGTGAGCTGTCTTCAGCAAACATCCATCTGCGAAGTTGGCCCACCACTTTATGTCCACACATCCGTCCATACCTGATGTACATCTTACTGTACTGTCAGTATTTCACCATATACAGTTGGCAATGATGGGGCTGCATTGCAACTGCATGTTGTAGTAAGACACAGATCACCTGCAAACATCAGCTACTGCACGCGCATGGTAGCTGAATGCACACCACTACATGTACATGTGTGTAGGTCCTACATTCCTGTCATTTACCCATGTTTGTAGGCATTGCAATTGGTGAACATGTGTGATGACATACATGACACATGGACTGTTGTATGATATGATAGTTGTCATGGGTAACCAGTACAGAGGGAATGTTAACTCAGTCAACATTGCTATCACACCTTATGTACTGTTAGCATTCAACAGCCATGGACCTTCCTTCCATGTGCATGTGTGTAATTGCTGTAGCCACCTGTCTGCATGAAGGACAGCAACAGCTATGCTATGTATATATGTGTTGTTTGTATGTGTGGGGCATGTACATATCCATGGCAGGTACATGTATGTCATATCCAAACATGAGTGTGTTTACTGGTGTATAGCAACAGTCATCTGTTACAGCTATATATGACCCAGGGCCCCTGTTATGTGTACAACTGACCTGATTATGATCAGTGGTATCATTGCATTGCATAACACATGATGCAATTGTGTCAGTACATGGGTAGTCTGCACAGTTGCTGTAGAGCTAGGTACAGTCCACTGGTCATGAGTAACATGGTGTTGTACTAATGTATGTTCTCCCACATGTATGGATGTGTGTTGCTGGTCCAAGGACATGGTGATGTCTGAGGACTACATCCCAGAATGTGGCTTTTGACACTGTGATCTGCACCTGCCACATCTGTGATGGCTTTTGAGGGTGTACTGGTCAGTACATGTGAGTGGCCTTCATGTACGTGGGGACACCACCACCTGGAGCGGTCCGTAACGGTGTTATGGCCCACATGTCTGTATCCAAGGTATACAGTGGTAGTGCTATTGTGCACAACTGAGCCTTCAGCCAGATGTTCCTCAATGCACAGATGTCAGTATTCCCCATTGCTGGATCTAGATTGGCAGCTGTGATTATGAACTCTACACATCTTGCACTGTTTAGCATATGCATACAATGCAGTTGTCCTCTAGGTGTCAGGGTGTTAACCTGGTCTCAGGACATTCATCTATGAATGGCACTATATGGGCAATGTAGCCACTCCTGGCAGGACATCACCACGTGTGCTATTAGTGTGCCAGGTTTAGATTGGTACATCTAAGGTGATAGACAGCAGCAGACGTTGTGTAGAAGACCAGTGTCAGATATATGTAGTGCAGCATTCATGCTAACAATGACAACTATCGCCACACTGTGCCCTTACATGTTTAGAATCAGAGTGCATACAAAACAGCCCTTTGCTACTAAGTGCATGAGCATGCCCAGTATGACATTGTGTAGATGGACACATTGTGCATTCCAAACGGACGTGTGCTACTAAGTGTGTGAACATGCCCAGTGACACCTTGTGTTGGTTATGTGCCTCTATGTGTATGGGCATGGCTATTGTAACCCTGTATAGTGATAGTGGTCGTCCAGGCAACAGATGGCCATACCCCACTTCAGGATGGATTCCTACATTGAACACACTGGTTCACAGGTATGTACATCATAACTGCCAGCATCCATGTCGATGTCCGCATTCCTAGACGGTCATATTGACAGTCTTTTTTTTTTTGCTCGAAGTGTTTTTTATTAATCTTTCAAATAATTCCATTGTATAATAATCTTAATACATTTTCTGATAAGTAAAACAGTACGATTAACTATATACAATATTTACAGTTGGCCTGAAATTAAATTATTATATTGATCAATCTAGTCAGAGTAACATCATATTAATAAGAGATCATTTGTTCCTTTTTCTTTTACTCTCATTAAGAGTTTGAATTCAAGTTTAGTGTCTCAATAAGTGATAGTATTTTTTCCCATGGATTCTTGTTCCATCGTCTTGGTGCTAATCTTAGTTCTTTTACCCTGGTTTGCAATAATGCAGTTTCTTTCAATATTAGCAGAAATTCTTTAAATTGATGGTTCCAGATTTGATTTCCATTTTCTGGTAATACATTTTCTAGCATTTGCTAGAATGTTCCATAGTAGGTAGAGATTGCTATCATTTAAATCTAAATTCTCATTAACATTCAACAAAATTAGAGATTTACTTACTACAAATGTATCTGAGAATATGGCTTGTATGAAATTGCTGAAATCTTCCCAAAATGTTTTAACTTTAATACAGTCATGAAGTACATGTATCCAATCTGCTTTACAACTCTGCAAGCATCTCCAACATGTAACATTAGAAGTATTGCATTTTTTAATCTATTTGGCGTAAAAAAAGATCTGTGCAAAAATTTCCATGTGTAAATTCTCCAAAATTGTATGTTGGATGTCAGTTTAACAGAATTTAATATTTTGGTTTTGTTTTCCAGGGATAAATTTATTGAATGACCTTTTGTTATATGATTCCAAAATTTTTGATTAATTTTAACTTTATAATATATTCAAATTTTATATAATTTTGATGTCAAATTTTCCCAGTTTTGATTATTGTATACTTTTTCATATAAATGAGTTATACGTGTAGGTTTATCTCTAAAAGAAGAATTGTTAATTATTCTGCATAGATCTTGTGAGTATTGTAATATGCTTTGTAATAATACCCAGTCTGATGTAGAGAGATTATAAGTTTTTATTATAAGTTGACTATCCAAAACCTTATGTTCATTAATGCATTTTTGCCAGAAAATTAATTGTTTCTTTTCCCAAGTAATGAAAACCGTCATATGCATTTTGTTTGGACAATTTCTTGTTACATTGAAAGGATATAAAAGTTCTAGCCATAACTTTATATCTGTATTAGAAGTTGAAAATCTTCTAAATGAATTATAGATATCATTTAAGTATTTTAGATTAGTAGGTTTTGTTAGATTATATTGAAGGCTAGCGCATAAGATATGCCATGGTTTATTAATATGATTGTCTATCATTAAATACTTTAAAATGGTATTTTCATTTGAATAAATAACAGTGTGGAGAGATTTCCAGTGAGAAGAATAGCACGGATCTATCCAATTTATAATTATTTTAAAAATGGAGGCTCTAATATAAGTTTCAATATCCGGGAAATTGATTCCACCTAGTTTCCATGGTCTAATGTGGTGTGTATAAGCTATTCTCTTTTTGTTAGGATGCCAAAGAAATCTTAATAATAATGTATTTATTTCTTTTAAAAAAATATTTGTCTGGTATTACTGGAATAGCTTGTGCTATATATAGGATTTTTGGAAGTAATATCATTTTTATTACTTGCAATCTATCTTCAAATGTTATATATATTTTGTTCCATTTTATTATATTTGACTTTATTGTGTCTATGATTTCCCTGTAATTTATATTTAATTTTTTTTCTAATGTTGTACTTAATGTTATACCTAGATAGTTTAAAGTGAGGGATTGTTTACCAATTATATGATTATCATTTATTTGAAAATCATTTTTTTATTCAATATCATAAAATTTGATTTCGTTTTGTTAAAATGTAATCCTGAAATTGAATACAATTTATCAACTTGTATATCTAATTCTTTTAATGAATTTTTAGAAGTAGATGTGGTAAGAAGTATATCATGTGCAAATAACATTATTTTTGAATTATTTTGATTATATAAATTTATATTCTCTATTTTGGGATTGTTTCGTATTGAGATGGCAAATATTTCAATGGCTAATGCAAATAATATGGGGGCATGGGACAACCTTGTTTTGTGCCTTGATTCAGAGCTGAAAGGTCCTAATTTTACATATGCTAAATTGTTTTTATATATGTTCTTTATTAATGAAATAAAAGAGCTAGGAAACTTATAATATTCTAATATTTTGAACAAGAAATCCCAGTTTAAGGAGTCAAAAGTTTTCTCTATATCCAATGCAACTATTAAGGCCTCTTGTTTTTCTCTATTTAAATAGTCAATAATAGCATTCTTTGTATATTATCATAGGTGCGCCTATTATGTATAAATCCTGTTTGGTCTTCATTTATAATTTTTATCATAGATTTTTTGATTCTATTGACTAGAATAGCCATAAAGATTTTAAAATCATTGTTTAGTAATGAAATTGGTCTATAGCAACTGCATTTTGATGCATCTTTATTTTCTTTTATTGCAGGAGAAATTAATGAGTATCTCCAAGATGGTGGAACGGAGTTGTGTGTGTGTATTTCTATTAAGGTTTTTTGGAAGACTGAGATTATAGATGATGGAAAGATTTTGTATATTTCAGCTATAATACCATCCATTCCTGGAGCTTTATTATTTTTGCTTTCTTTGATTTTCTCTGAAATTTCTTTAAGAGTAATTTGCTTTTGAAGTTCTAATTTTACAATTTCTGGGATTGTTTTAATCAATTTGGGTTTCAAATCTAAATTAAATTTTTTTGTTTGAGTTCCTTCCATCTTATAATGTTCTGTAAAATGGTATTTAAATGCATCTAATATATCACTTATATCTGACACTTTCTTGTTCTTCCTTCCTTCATGTATAATAGTAGTAATGTTATTTCTTTTAGATTGTACTTTAACTCTTATTGCCAAGTTATGCATATGTTTAGGAGAAACAGCATATGAGTTTAATTTTAATCTTTCTAGTGCTAGATTAGTTTTATGTGTTAGAATTTCATTAAACTTTTCATGCAGCTCGTTAATTTTCTTCTTATTAGTCAGTGCATTTGTTAAATTATTATTATTTATTTTTATGATTTGATTTTGTATGTTGAGTAATTCTGATTACCATTCTTTTAGTTTATTTTTGTACCATGTGATAATTTTACCATAAATATAGGCTTTTAGAATGTCCCATACCATAATTATGCTGATTTCATTAGTGAGATTAGTGTCTAGAAAGAATTTAAACTCTGTGAGTAGCCAAGGTTTAAATTCTTTTAGTTTCGTAATATATGCTGGAATTCTTGTCATTTGTATTATTTTTTTAAAATTTGTTTGAATATTAATAAGGATTGCTCTATGATCTGATAATGAACATGGTATGAGTGTAAAACTATTTATCTTCGCATCAATGTCTTGTGCAACAAAAATGTTATCTATTCTTGTTTGGGTTGTAAATCTGTGATCTTGGTGCTAAAATAATAAGAAGTTATGTGCCTACCATAACATTCCATGTTAGTTGACTTCTTCTCGCCTTCTTTCTTGCTGGTTGGGTTCGGAGCCGATCCTCGGCTCCGACTCAGCCATCTTCAAAAGCTCGAGAGCTACTTACTGGCTCGAGGCCCCCCTATATCCCATGATGCCTGGTGCTAGATACCCAGATTTCATTTGGTAAGTCTAACTGTAGACATAATAATAATAATAATAATACAGGAATTCTGTCCTAGAATGCATAAATCCTACTGGAGAGACTACTAGTCAGAAGGAATAGCCAGAGAAGTCTCAGCCAGTGATAAAAACATAAGGAACTCTTCTCGGTCTACTAGGATAGGGGGATGAAGGGTGGGATGTAAGAAAGAAGGCGAGAAGAAGACAACTAACATGGAACGTTATGGTAGGTACATAACTTCTTAATGTTAAGTTGTCTATCTCGCCTTCATTCTTGCTGGTTGGGACAGTGTCCCTAGCACCTCAATCCTGGGTGGCTCATCGGAACAGACTCTTCAGAACAGTGGAACCAAAATCAGCACTGCTCCTGGAAGCCACGTCCAGCTTATAATGTGAAATAAAGGTATGAGGATTGGCCCATGTAGCTGCTGCACAAATAGTTTCCATTGGCAATCTTTCCTGAAAAGCCACTGAAGTAGCTAGAGCTCTAGTGGAGTGACCTTTTGGTTTAGCAGGAAGCTCTTTATTCCTTAGCTGATATATAAATGTAATAATAGATGTCAACCACCTAGATAAGATTACTTTCGACACAGGTAGACCTTGTTCACCCTCAGCATAGGACAGGAACAGCTGGTCTGATTTTCTGATTTTCTTAGTTCTATGCAAGTAAAAGCGTAACTGTCTATGAACATCCAACTGATGCAATTTGTATTCCACCTTGTTGGAATAATTTGGAAAAAACACAGGCAGATCAATAGACTGATTCAAATTATTGTCAGAAGAAACCTTTGGAAGGAAGGAAGGATTAGTCCTAAGAGAAACTCTGTCATTGTGGAAAACTAGATAAGGAGGGTGAACACAAAGAGCCTGAAGTTCAGAAACTCTTCTGGCTGAAGTAATTGCAACCAGAAGAAGGGTTTTCCAAGAAAGAAACTTCAAAGAACAAGAAGTTGCAGGTTCAAAGGGGGGCAGTATCAGGGAAGCTAAAATCAAATTTAGATCCCACGGAGGTGGGGGATCTCTCACTGGGGGCCTGAGTAAAGTAGTCCCTTTGAGAAAAGCTTTACAAAGCTTATGGGACATGATACTAGTATCCAATAGAACTGTATGAAAGTTTGAAATTGCAGCTAACTAACTGAACTCTAATCGTGACAGAAGACGATCCAGCACGAAAAAGTACCGCTAAAAAGTCCAAAATATGGTGCACAGGGGCTGAAAAGGGATCTATATTCCTAGCCTCTGCCCAGAAAGAGAAACGTTTCCACTTACTAGCATAAGTCTTTCTAGTGGTAGACTTGTGCAATGATAAGATGATTTCACGCACTGAGTGGGAGATGTTCGGAAGCCTGGCTAAGGTCGGAAGTGGAGCAACCAAGCAGTGAGCTGGAGAGATTGAAGGGATTGGTGCAGCCCACCTGATTGATGGATCAGAAGGTCTGGAATTGGGTCCAGGGTCCAGGGCTGTGCCAGAAGGTAATAATGCAGGAACGGGAACCAAATTTGTTGAGGCCAGTAAGGGGCAATGAGGATCATCTTGCATCCCAATGTGGTAGCTTTCTGTATTAATCTGGGAATCAGGGGAAATGGAGGGAATGCATAAAGAAGTCCCTGAGGCCAATCGTGAGATAGAGCGTCTCTGGGGGAGTGTTCCGGAAGAGGGAGGAGCGAGAAGAAATTGTTGCACTTGCTGTTGAAGGGTATGGCAAAAAGGTCGCAGCAAGGTTGACCCCATTTGCGGAATATTTGGTCCACCACTGATTGAGAGACCACTCGTGAGGCATGAGAATTGCTCTGCTCAGCCTGTCCGCTATAACGTTGGACTTCCCAGGGATGTGCACTGCTATCAGAAACCATTGGAAAGAGATCGCCCACTGCCAGAGTCTGAGTGCTTCTCGACAAAGGGGGTAGGACCTGGTTCCGCCCTGCTTGTTGATGTACCGCACTACCGACATATTGTCTGTTTGAATTGCAATGGTCCCGGTGGGAAGAGAGTTGTGAAGAGCTTGCAATGCCAAAAGCATGGCCCTCATCTCCAAGACATTGATATGCAGATGGTACTCGTGAGGCTGCCAGGTGCCTTGGACTATTCTGCCCTGAAAATGCCCCCCCCACCCAATCAGGGAGGCATCCGTGGTCATCGTAGCCACTGGAGGAGGAAGAGCAAATGGTCTGCCCTGGGGTACTGATGGGGAAACCATCCACCAAGCAAGTTGATTTTTGCATGTCTGTGATCATTATCTTGTGAGACATTGGAAGTTGCTGGCAAGACCATTGGGTGAACAGCATCCACTGAAGAATCCTCATATGAAAACGAGCAAGGGGGACTAGTATGATAGCCGCTGCCATGAGACCCAAGGTCTTTAGGATGAATCTGGCCTGAATTTTTTTGCATCCTAATAAGACCTGCACATGTCGTCGAATGCCTAGCACTCTGTCTAATGGAAGTCTCGCTGACATGTCCTTTGTATTTAAGTTTGCACCTATAAAGGTAATAGATTGACAAGGTGACAATGCAGACGTTTTGAAATTTATTGTGATGCTTAGTTTGGAGTAAGTTTGGATGGTGTAGTCTCTGGCTCGCAGTAGGTGATGCCTGGTGGTTGCAGTAAGGAGCCAGTCGTCTAAATATGGAAACACCTGGAATCCTTGCTGTCTCAGGTGAGCGGTAACTACTGTCAAACATTTGGTGAACACCCTGGGGGCAGTGGTGAGACCAAAGGGCAGAGCTCTGAACTGATAATGACTGGCTCCCAGCCGGAAGCGGAGGAATCTTCTGGAGCGTCTGCCCATTTGGTATGGTAGTACATGTCCTGAAGATCTATGGAGCACATCCAATTGTCCTGACCCAGAAAGGGTAAAATGGACTGTAGCATGACCATCCGGAACTTCGTTCTTTAAACAGACCTGTTTAGTCTGCTGAGATCCAGAATGGGTCTCCAATCCCCTGTCTTTTTTGGTAAACTCCAGATCCTTGCTGGTCTGCTGGGACTGGCTGGATGGCTCTTTTTCTTAGCAGTTTTGAAATTTCTTGAACTGCTTGATCCCTTAGATTGGGTGTAACATCTGGAAGGGATTTGTTGGGAATGTAGGGAGTGCAAAAGAAAGGGATTTTGTAGCCTTTGGATATGATAGATGCTACCCATTTGTCTTGTGTTATACTTTGCCAGGCTTTTGGGTACAGCGATAATCTTCCCTCGACTGCCTCCGAAGGTGGACAGCCAGGCAGCACCTCAGGGATGCTGGAAGGGCTTGTCAGAGAAAGATTCTCTTTGGCCCTTATTTTGCGGACCCCCTCTGCCCTGAGAGCGGTGTTTATTGTTGTTCCCTCCTCTACCCCTGGAGAACTCTCCACGTGTGTCAGGCACGGCTCCCTGGGGTTTCCAGAATCACATCTTCCCACTCTTCTGACCCTTGGGATACAGTCTTGAAGGAGTGGAAAAATGGACTCCCACAGCAGAGAGAGTCTTGCCTTCCTGCTCACACCTGGTAAGGGTATCCTTCACCTGTGGTCCAAAAAGAGCAGAACCATCAAAGGGGGTGTTGGTGAATGAAGCCCTGAAGGTTTCCGCAAAGTTACATAACCACATCCAAGCATGCCTCCTCAAGGCCACGCCTGTGCCTGCGGCCCTACTCGCACCATCGGCTGCATAAGAGATGAGCCACATGGAGGAGTTTACTACTGAATTAAGAGTCACCAGCTGGGAGGCAGCCTTAGCCTGGGCCCCCGCAGCTGATGGATCTTGAAGGGTATCTCCTAGCTCTTTAAGGAGATCCCTTTGAAGGCGGGTAAAGTGGCACAAGTAGTTCAGCAACCTCATGGAGAAGGTCGCTGAGGAAAACATCCACTTCCCATACCTGTCCATTGTCCTAGATTCCTTATTAGGGGGGGTGGACAGATTAAGAAGTTTCAGCCAACTCCTTTTTTGTGGCTGCTGCTACCACCATGGCATCAAAGGAAACACCCTTAGTCAGAAATTGCTTGTCTTGTGGTGCAGTAATAAATTTTGTGGGTCTTCAGGGGGTTGGTTCCACTGTGTATGGGGTTGACCACACCTTCTGAGCCACCACAGACATCAGTGGATCGAAAGGCGGAGACACCCAGTAGGTGAAGGGTCGGGAACCAAATGCATCCAGGAAGACTGACTCATCCTCGGAAGGGTTAAGGGTAGTCCAGTTCCCCCTCTGCCTAAGTATCTCAAGGATGTCTGATAAAGAGACGTCCTCAGAGGGGGATCTCGGGGACCCTTCCGAATCCTCTAAGTCGGTATCTGAAGTGATAGACTCAGGGGAGTCAACATGCTTCCTCTTGCATTTCCTCTTTTGAGGGGGCTCCTCTGAATGATCAGGGGAGGCCTTGGAAGAGGATGATACACCCAATGGGGTGCCCTGGAGCACTTGTTCCCCACGCTTGGTGTCTTGAGGAGGGGCAGAGGCAGACGCAGGCACCATGGGGGGAGGAGCCAAAGAGGCTGACCGTGGGGCTGACTCAGAAGCCAGCACACTCATCATGACCTTGAAGGCACCCCTTCCCAATATTGGAGAAGGCTCCGAAGAGACCGGGATCCTTCCTGGCACCAAGAGAGATGGCTCCGAGGCCGATGTAGGAGCCGAACTTACCTGCACCGAAGCTCCAAGAGGGAGAACGGGGTTGAACAAGGGTCCGATGACACTCGCCCCCTCAGAGCCGACGAGGGAGTCCCAGCACCCAGATCCCTCCAAGGACAGCACTATGGAGGAGATCGGAGCCAACAACGGAACCGAAAGGGTAGGTATCGGTGCTGACGGTTCCACGATCGGAGCCCCAGCAAGCTCCGACTCTGAACTCAAGGGATGAGTCGAAGGAGGAACTACTGCATAGACAGGCGGAACTGAACCCTGATGAGGGGGGCTGGATAACATTTTAGCCAGGGCCTGCGATTTTAGAAGCCTGCTCACCACTCTCTCCAAATCATCGTCAGATAGTCTAGAAGACCGAGAAGAGTGGGATCGGTGAATTAGCTCCGACTGTAACAGAAGCGACCCTGGAGCTGAGTGTATTAACTCTAGGGATGGAGATCTAGAGCATTTTCAACTCCCTGACTGTTTCGACACCAGAGTCGGGGCCGACTGGGGGATAGGTACTTTGGTTCCAGTCAGAACCGAACTTGAAGCATACGCCACACCCGCCAACAGCTCCGAACTGGGAGCCAGCGGCTTCATTGGCTTAGAGGGTTACACTGACTGCGCCTTAGCCCGGTGACCCTTCAGGTTTGAGCAAACCCCTAAGGGTTAGCTTATTCCTACGCTCCTGCAGGACTCTTGGACTAAAGGCGTGACACACTGAACAAGAGTCCTGCAGGTGTAGGGTGCCCAAACAGTAGACACAAGAAGTGTGACCATCTGTCAGTGACATCTTCTGACAGCATGAGTCACACTTCTTGAATACAGATACTTTTGTATCTTTAGACATTACTGTAAAAGGAAATATCAATTTACAGAGAAAAAAGTAACAAAAGGGAAGTAGATAACTAGTAAAAAACACACGCACTCAACACAAGTTACCACACCCTAACAGCACACAAATTCTATTATCCAAGAAAAAGTAAATAGACCTACTAATCTACCACAATTTCTAATAAAAAAACTACTACATAAAAATTGAAAACAAGGATTAGCCTCTAACTAAAAACGGCTACCTTTAAGAAAAGAAGAGGGGGAGGGGGGAGGGGAAAACTCTCTAACAAGAAAATGAGTTTTCAAGGGAAGGAGACTAAATACAAATAGATAACTACAACTACCGTAAGTACACGAGCTATTCTAAACACCAACTATAATATAAAAAAAATTTTTATACACTAACAATAAAATTGAAAAATATGGCCTGAGCCAGTAAAAGCAACCTCGCAGCAGAAGGGGCAAACGAGATCTGGGTATCTAGTTCCAGGCATCATGGGATATAGGGGGCATCTAGCCAGTAAGTAGCTCTCGAGCTTTTGAAGATGGCCGAGTCGGAGCCGAGGATCGGCTCCGAACCCAACCAGCAAGAATGAAGGCAAGATAGACAACTTAACATCAGTGAGTTACTTTCTCTAAATTTGAATGTGTCTATTAAATTGTGATTTTCAACCCATTTTTTGAGTAGCTTTGCTATAGAAGTTATACGTAATTTTTTTTTGTTGGTGGTCTGTGAATTATCAAGAATGCAATTAAAGTCACCATCTAATATCAAGGTACCTTTATATGTTTCACTAATAAAGTCTATATGTTTCTTTGTCATACTTTTTCCTATTCCTGGGAACCAATAAAGATTTACTAATGTCCAGATTCTATTATTGAATTTTATTATAACAAGTGTTATAAGCCTCTCTTTATCTTCATAGCTATAAAGAATTTGGGGATTAATGATGTTTTTATCTCCATAGTATCCTAACTCCTCTAGTTTTGTTTTTATATGATGATTGCACTATTATTGTATACTCATTTGGATTCCATAAATGCTTTTCATCATCTTTAAAGTGAGTCTCTTGAAGAAATATTACTTGTGCTTTGTTTAATTTTAAATATTTTAGTAGGTTTGATCTTTTCTTTGGATTATTTAAGCCATTTATGTTCAGTGAAAGTAGTGTTAAGTCCATGTTTGTTGTTGAGTTTCATGCTTGCTAATATTTATATTAATATGTGAGTACATTTTATAGTATTGTATTTGGAACAAAATTCTCCTTATTTCATGTATCATAAATAGACTGAATCTCTTTTGTAATACTTTTATATTGATGTTCATTTCAGGCCATAATAAAGTGTAAAATGATTTAAGTAAAATTATTTTGATTAATATAATCTTTTCTTTCAACCTTCCCCCATCACACATGGAATGATATACATTCCTAATCTGATAGACATAAACAAAATATCTACCAGATTAACCCTCATGTTTGGTAGACAGATTTACTCATGCTCCATTCTTGTATTCTTAGAGACCTTTGAAATTATAAACTAGTATATATTGAATGATATTTATGGTTCTAAATATTATGTACATAGTGAAACACATAACTAATTGTAGGCTATATACATATATATACATACATTCCTTATTATCAACATCTAATAACATATCAAACATATGGTTAAGTATATTCATCTCAAATAAGTTAAACCTGACATCCAATTGCTCTAATGTCATCTTCTTTTCCTCTTCTCTCTCTCCCTTATGTATATGAACAATTTGCAAAGACACAAACATGTATTTTATATACCATTTTCATTGAACCATTCATAGTGACTGACTGATATCAACTATTGAATCATTTCAGAATCTGATGTGATTATAGATTTTCTATATATGTACGACAGAACTATTAACATAGTAATATATGCATCAAATGTTCAAGTTAATCATCTAATAGTAGATGATAGATAAAATCTTTTCCAAATACATATTGATTGTAATGAAATCTATTTTACATAAATACATTAAGATTTAAAAAAATCATTGAATGGTATATGCTTGTAAATTTCTCATGAATCACGAAATGGTATTACATAAACAGTTGTGATATTGTTTTTTACTAAAAAATAAAAAATAAAAAAAAAATAATAATGATTTAATACTCATAGGTTACTTATTATATCCAGTGTTTCTTTGACTATTTGGTTATATACTTTAAATCCTAGTTTATAATGCATATTAGAGTCTTACAATTTTAGTATTCTTTTGTCTTTTCATATAATCCATAAGTTTAATACATAGATTTTACTATAGGTTAAAGAAACACTTTATATACTTTTTATATAAGACCCATCTTGTTTATTCATTCAAATATAACAGTTTTAACTTTCTGTCAACAATAACTACTAAACCAACTATATTTTTATTTAGGATAAGCTTACTGATTAAAAAATATCAGACTCAGTATGCCCACTGAAGTACATTGTAGTATTTCCTTTGCTGTGCAGTTTAGCTATGGTGCAGTAAAAGAGTTTCTATGCATGACAAAAAGTAAATTAAGTTTCTAAATAAAAGATATAATCATAGCTAGAATCAGTTAAAAATGATATGTCTGTATTTGCACATGTGCACAATGTCAAATCTAGCCATGTAGATGATAAACATATTTGTGTATTGTCACTATTTTGTGCTCATTTCTGTGCTTATATACATATTTGTAGATTGACACATACAGACTCATATTTCCATGTTTGAGATTTGTAGAATAAATCACTTGACTATGTTTCTGTAATTCTTACAGAGTTATTATACAGTGTTTTCCTGAACTGACTAGACTTATTTATTGCTCTTGTTTAGCCTTGTCTTATCATTACTTTTATTATAAAGTACTTCATATTTATTCCAACTAAATATTCTGAGTCTATCCAAGAGCTTTACAATATACAAGTCAATTCTCCTATTGAAATACAATATATTAAAGAGTTAAACATCAGTCTAAGAGAGATTTTCAGCATGTTTATGATTGGCAGCAAACAGTTGTTATACCTGTCACTAACTGTACATAATGTAGCCTACTTTTCTATGTCAGTGCTGTGGACAGTTAAAATCATATCTGTTGTCAGTTGTAAAATATCATGTCACTGCATTTTACAGATTAACTGTCCATCAGTATTTTAAAATTGCTGGAATTTGATGTTTAAATCCACTCAACTGATTAACCATATATCCTTTGAATGTGCTATGCTAGATGTACTTAAAGTCATAATGAGACAATAAAGTGGTATAACAGCCCAATACACACTATAGAACTTTGATGTATATATTTTAAATACTTGTGCCAAAAAATGAATATGCATTACAGGAACAAATTGGCTAGCAGGCATTAACTGGTATGTATGACACATTGCTGCCTATTACATTACAGGATATCCCTGTCCAGTAAGCAACAGTTAGAACTGGATTGCATTTGGTCTTTAACATCTAATTATACATTGTGCTAGTCAACCACCTATTTCATGTAAGCACATGCTAAAAGTGTGACATCTTACAGAATTATCATTTATTTTGGAATTAGGAAATACCTCATACACTAAAAAAAAAAAATCTGTTAATAGTCAGTCATCTGTCCTGCACAATTTTTTTAACAAAGGCACACGTGTACCCAGAACCCCCCACACCCCACACACACACACACACACAGGCATGTAAATATTTTTAATTAAAACAATGTTAAAATTTGTCACAGGGTTTTTTATAAGAAGTACAACAGCTACAGTCAAGAAGGTGCAAATATAGCTTTGAAATCAGAAGCTTTTGGAAGATAAAATAAATTCTGTACATAAAATTCGAAACATTTTCCTGATCATTTCCTGAATGTTTTGAACATTAATAATCAGCGTGTTATCAGGACTATATTAGAGGATGCTTGTCACTTTAAGACTAACAGGAAGTGTACCGCTTTATTGACATGAAAACTTTTGGTATTTTGACTAACAGTTTATACACTGAATCCCTGCCACTCACCACTGTGTAAAAGTAACTGTTCTTATTTAAATTTATATTTTAGTGCTTTAGTTTGTGTACTAGTATAGTGGTCTTTTTTCACATTGAATTTTATAATTGTTGTAGTCCGATAAAGCTGAGTGTGTTCATACTATTTTTTTCCTTTTTCGTACTCTCTCCCTAGTAAGACTATACTGTATTCTGTCCTCTTTCTCTCTCTTCTACATCATTGTATCCTTGTAGAGTGTGAGTGCAAGCTATTAGTGTTACTGTGGTGATGAATGATTACAAGGATGCTATTCGTGTGTTCACAATTGTGTTTGACTGTGAAATGAGCTTACGGCTTCTTGTAAACAGCCATTATATATTCTTATCCTCGTCAGACAGTTCACGTGAAGAAAAAAAAAAGAGAGATGTCAATATTTCTTAACGGAGACACCCAGGTCATTCACTGCTCTTCTCCTTCCTCTCCCCACCTCCCGTTCTCAAATTCTATCCTATCAAGACAATCTTTTAAGTAATTAAAATGAGCCTTTTGAAAGAAACAATCCCTACAATACTACACATTTAAATTTGATATGAGTGTTGTTGTGCTAACCACTTGACACAAGCAACATCATCCTGTAGTAAGTAGAGTTGAAGCATCACTGTATTAAAAAAGAAAAACAGAAGAATTATAAACAATATTATGCATATTGAGACAAGTAAAAAAGTAAATGTGCATATGTTTTGATTTCAGTTTCCTTTAGTATATATGTCACTTTTTAGTAGAATCTTTGAGAGTATTTAAACTTGTCATATTTTTTATTTCAGTTCTTTGTTTCTTCTTCTTCTTTACATCAGTCCAGGAATTTTTTTCTTGGGATCTTTTCAGTGAGTTAGATGTTGACCAGTCCATTTCTTCTGGAATTGTAATTATATTATTGTTCTTGATAAAAGAAGCTGCCTCGTCTATGTTGTCGAAGGTTCTCATTAAATTTGAGTGAAGAATCTTGATTTTTGCAGGGTATGCAAGTTGAGCTTTAATTTTGTTTTGTTTCAGGAATTTTACAAATGGCCATGCTTTCTTCCTTAAACCTAGAACTCTAGTTGAATAGTCATTATCGAATCTTATTTGGTGTTGTTTATACTTTAAAGGACTTTTCCTCCATGCTGACTTTAGTATAAGTTCGTTATCAATGTATGATAAAAACTTTATTACAATGGATCTAGGAGAAGTATTAGGAGATGATGATACAGGTTTTCCTATGGCTTGATGAGCCCTTTCTATGCTATTTGACAGTCCTTCTTTTAGGTCTAAGAATTCCAGCATCCAGGAATATAAAAATAAAATAATGTCCTCACCCTCAGCTTTCTCCGGAAGACCAAATATTCTAATATTTGTGTGCCTTTCTCTGTTTTCTAAATCATCTATCTTTTTGATTAACCAGTTACTTTGTTGTAAGAGAAATTCACTTTGGTTCTCTTCTTCCTTCAACCTTCCATCTATATCAGTGAGAGATGTTTCAATGTCCATTATTTTTTTTTGTTGCTGCTGTAATAATTCTTTAAAGACATCTGCTTATTTTTGGCAGTTCTCTTTTAGATTTTCGATGTTGTCCTTAAAATTATCCATTTTCAATGACAGCTCCTGCAGTACAGAGAACATCAATTGGATTTCCTTCTTCAAGGCTGTTTCAGAGTTCTTTGAATTACTCATTTCCAAGTGGCTATAGTAGTCTCCAGATTAATTTGACAGGAAAATATTGACAAAAAGCTTTCAAAGTTAGTACACTATTAGTTCATAAGTTTATCAATAATAGTTGGATATTTTGTTCAATGAAATTAATTATTTCCCTATTATTTGAACTAGTTTTGTGGAGCTCTAAAAAAATGCTGCTACCAGTTAGCCATTCAGGCTCTGCCCCCTCAATATTGACAGTCTTGAAAGGTGTAGTGACTGTGGCGTGTCTCGTATCTATGTAGTGTTGTAATAGTGGTCCGTAGATAGGCAGTTGTCCTGATCACACCATTGGGATGTGTTTGTCTCCATCTGCCTGGGGAGGGCAATATGCTTTTAGACTGCTCACACTCCATACAATCTCTATCAGCATTTTTTCCATTGCTGATGATGTCACCCCCCCTAGAAGTATGCCTCTGGGAGTGCTGCATCCCAGTAATCTTGGTAGCGTGTTCTGTAACTGCATAATACTGTAGTGTGATAAGGTAGTTAGGTCTGTGTTCTAATCACAACCATGCCAGTTGTACGTGTGTATGTTGCTGTCTGCCTAGGACAGAATAATACTTTTAGACTGCTTAGACTCCATACAATCCCTATCGGCATCTTTTCCATTGCTTTTGATGTCACCCACCTAGAAGTATGCCTCTGGGAGTGCTGCGTCTCAGTAATCTTGGTAGTGTCTTCTGTAACTGCGTAATGCTGTAGTGTGATAAGGTAGTTAAGTCTGTGTTCTAATCCCAGCCATACCAATTGTGTGTGTGTGTTTCCGTCTACGTGGGGACAGAATAATGCTTTTAGACTGCTCACACTCCATACAATCCCTATCAGCGTCTTTTCCATTGCTGATGATGTCACCCACCTAGAAGTATGCCTCTGGGAGAGCTGTGTCCCAGTAATTGCGGTAGCACGTTCTGTAACTGTGTAATGCTATAGTGTGATAAGGTAGTTAGGTCTGTGTTCTAATCCCAGCCATACCAACTGTGTGTGTGTTTCCATCTGCCTGGAGACAGAATGATGCTTTTAGACTGTTCACACTCCATACAATCCCTATCGGCGTCTTTTCCATTACTGATGATGTCACCCATCTAGAAGTATGCCTCTGGGAGTGCTGTGCCCCAGTAATCTCGGTGGCGCATTCTGTAACTGAGTAATGCTGTAGTGTGATCAGGTAGTTAGGTCTTTGTTCTAATCCCAGCCATGCCAACTGTGTGTGTGTGTTTCCATCTTCCTGGGGACAGAATAATGCTTGTAGACTGCTCACACTCCATACAATCCCTATCAGTGTCTTTTCCATTGCTGATGATGTCACCCATCTAGAAGTATGCCTCTGGGAGTGCTGTGTCCCAGTAATCTCAGTAACACGTTCTGTAACTGCATAATGCTGTAGTGTGATATAGTAGACAGATAGTTGTTCTATTCCAAGGTATGACAGGTGTGTGTGTGTGTTTGGCAGTCATATCCTATATGTTGGTATCTGTGAGTGGCTAGCTCCAGGATGTGTTGAGCATGCTTTGTTGTTTTTCTATATAGTGTCCATAAATGTCAAAATCGCCCAAGAGACTGGGTTGGCAAGACATACACATACACTCGTCAATAGGTCTGGTGAGTAAATGTCAGCAGCACTAATCTTAACCTTAATACAGTCTGACCCATGTGACACAACAAAACACACTTGCCTTGATAGTAACACCAGGACATAATTCAAGAGGCACATGTGGTTTCCTTTTCATTCTTGTCTAATGCTTTGGTGTCATGTGGTCTGCTGTTGTGATATATATTCTATATCTACGTGTGTGTGTGTATATGTATATGTGTGTGTGTGTGTGTGTGTGTGTGTGTGTGTGTGTGTGTGTGTGTGTGTGTGTGTGTGTATGTATATATATATATATATATATATATGTATATGTATATATATATATATATATATATATATATGTGCGGTTCCCATTCAGAAGCCTGAAACATCATAAGCCTGAAAATCAAAATCCTGAAACCAAAAGCCTGAAAATTCAGAATCCTGAAAACTCAAAATCCTGAAAGCCCAAAATCCTGAAAGACCAAAATCCTGAAACTCAAAATCCTGAAAACACAAAATAGACATACTGATGTCATTGTGGCTTTGCTATTGTTAGCCCTGTGGTGTTAGGTCATGCGTTGGGGTCAGGTAAGTGTGCGGTTGGTTTTATTTTAGGGTTAGGGGTGGTTTAAGTGAGTTAGGGTTAGGCAGGTTAGGCATGTATGCAATAGTGACAAATATTGGGGTTAGGGCGGTTTAAGTGAGTTAGGGTTAGGGCTGGTCAGGTGAGTGTGCGATAGTGACGGACCTTAGGGTTAGGGTTAGGGTCAGGGTCAGTTGGTAGATATTAGTGTCTTTATAGTGACATATTAGCATTATTTGTGTTTTCAGGATTTTGAGTTTCAGGATTTTGGTCTTTCAGGATTTTGGGCTTTCAGGATTTTGAGTTTTCAGGATTCTGAATTTTCAGGCTTTTGGTTTCAGGATTTTGATTTTCAGGCTTATGATGTTTCAGGCTTCTGAATGGGAACCATGTGGACATATACTGTTGAATGCCTGTGCTGGATGATCTGTATGTGATCACCTCAGATCTATGTATATCTGCCATGGCTTAGTGGTAAAGCACATTGTCTGTGGTGTGCAGGGTCCCGGGTTCAAGGCGTGTAGAGATCAGTTATTTTGTTGCTGGGAAGAACAAGGGACATCGAATACGGTGATAGTAAGGCAATTTTAACCATTTGTGTGCAGATCTGCGCGACAGTCATCGTCATCATCTTTCGGCTGTTCATGTTAGGGGTCGCCACAGTGGATCACCTGTTTCCATTTCTTCCTGTCCTCTGCATCTTGTTCTGTCACACCAACCACCTGCATGTCCTCTCTTACCACATCCATAAACCTTATGTTAGGCCTTCCTCTTTTCCTGTTACCTGGTAGCTTCATCCTTAGCATCTTTTTCCCAATATACTCAGCATCCCTCCTCAGCACATGTCCAAACCAATGTGATCTTGCCTATCTGGCTTTGTCTCCAAACCTTCCAACCTGGGCTGACCCTCTAATATACTTATTACTAATCCTGTCCAACCTCGTCACACCCAGTGCAAATCTTAACATCTTTAACTCTGCCACATCCAGTTCAAACTCCTGCCTTTTTGTCAGTGCCACTGTCTAAAATCCATATAACATAGCTGGTCTCACTATCCTCTTGTAGACCTTCCCTTTCACTCTTACAGGTACTCGTCTGTCACAAATCACTCCTGACACTCTTCTCCACCCACTCCATCCTGCCTGTACTCTCTTCTTCACCTCTCTTCCACACTCACCGTTACTCTGAACTATTGACCCCAAGTATTTAAACTCATCCACCTTCGCAGTAAGCAGTGGTTATTATTTTGGATGCTCAGTATGGGTCATGTAACTATGCATTAGAAGACAATACTATGCAAATGAGGTGGAAAATAGTGAATCCTGTTTATCCCCAGGGTGTGATGCATATCCCAAGAGTGTATGTGTATAGATAGCCGGGTGCAGGACTCGAATATAGGTGAAAGCATAGGGGGGGGGTGTCAGGCATACTGTACGTGCATTGGAGCCCTGTGTCTCGGGATTGCTCCTGCCTTAGCATGCCTAAGCTAGGGGTGTGTCTATACCTGCCTAGTGCAATTGGGAGGGACAACAGCAGTAGGAGAGTAGTCAAGGTGAACAAGCTGTGCAAACAGGTAATAATTAGCACAATCAGCAGATTACAGGCCCAGCCCAAAACACTATGATAAAGTGAGCAAGCACCATACACATGGGTTTTTTCCACACTCTACACCACCGGTGTATACATGCGGGGAAATTTTATGGAACAATCCAACGAAATGAGAAGGGCTGCAGCAGGCAACATAGACCAACATGTGCAGGAGGATGATGGTGGTGAGGATGTGAATACTGCCAAACAACCCTCAGTGAGGAAACAGAGAAGACTTTACAGACTCAGGGTAACCTACCAGGGGCTACATGAGTTGGAGATAGTGGAGTGCTATGGGCTGGACAGAGACCTCCTACAGCAGATTGCCACACCTGACACATCAAACAGGCCGAGGGAAACCCATCCCAGTGGATACCAAGGTATGTGTAGGCCTAGGTATACTAGCCACAGGTACCTCCCAAGGCACAACTGGGGATATCATGGGGATCTCACAGGCATCTGCATTCAGAGTATTCCACCAGTTCCTAGATGCCATGTCACCACATGCCAGTGAGCATGTACATTTCCTCAACACATGTGAGGTGTTGACCAGCAATATACATCTCTTCCACCAAATGGCAGTCTACCCTGGGGTAGTGGGTGCTATAGCCTGCACGCACATAAACATCAAAGCACCACCCAGTGAGCGGGGTAGGGCCTACATTAACTGCATGAGCATCCCCTCCATCAACTGCCAGGTTGTATGCAATGCCCAGGGCATTATAAGGAATGTGTGTGCTGGCTACTCCGGAAGCTATGACAATTCTGATATATGGCATCTGATGCAGCTGTACCACACCTTTGCCAATATGGACATCCCCTACGGTCAACTAGTGGGGGATGCTGGGTACCCACTGGAGCCGTGGCTGATGACACCCATCAGAAATGCACACACACCTGAACAACTACGCCATAATGAAGCACATGAACAGGCAAGACATATAATTGAGCATGTGTTTGGGATGCTCAGGTCATGGTTCCGGTGTCTGGACACATCCAGTGTGGCCTTGCAGTATTCACCAGCTACATGCACCCAAATTGTTATAGTATGTGCTATGCTACACAATATGATCCTGCGGAAACAGTTGCAGCAGGAACAGCATGGGGCAGAGCCACACAGCCCCCCACCAATGCAAAAGTCTGTACAGGCAAAGAGTTACTCGGAGGAGGAACTACCTGAGCCGGACCCAGTAGGCGAGAGGTGGCATGCCCAGTATGACCTGGCCATGGCAAAGAGGCAACACATAGCATATGCACTGACACAGTAGGTACCCAGGGAATGTCACCCTTTCTGACTCGCACAGACAGTAAAAGGGATGCCAAACATTACACTACCTGTGCTCAGCCATGTATAGGAAGTGCACTGTGTGCATCCAACATAGGCAGCCCTCCAGCACCATCCTCAGGTCTGGCACACCCTCAAGGTAAGTCAATCAACCTACCAATTGACAGTTGTATTAGAATGTGTTTTTACCTGTATCTATGGTATGGATGCGAGCATGCAAGGGAATTTGGTGGCCGAATGTTAAGGCAGTGGACAGTACACGTCCATAGTGGCACCATGATATCTGTAGCACATACCAGGGTCACAATAGTAGCCAGTAGTACACAGGGTGTCCTAACCCACTGCGGGTTATGGGCTGAACATCATGTGTGAACATACAGCCCACACAAGTCTCAACCAGCTGGACAGGTGTAGACCAACACAGACAAATGCTGTACAATGGCCTCTGAATATGCCCAATGGATGCCCCCCCCCCCAGACACACACAGACAGACTACAGCAGGCCAGGCAGTTGGATGTAGGTTGTGAAGGCTAGGACGTCTGAAACCAATATGTTGGTAATTAAAGCTAGGATCTGGAGTACACTGGTATGCCTCTAGCCAGCACATTAGGTAGGTCCACACACTGAAATGGAGTACCTGACATACCAGTACAGTAGTAGCAAAAGTGTACAACTGTCAGCTGTGCCCCCCTTCCAACGTACACATGTAACAGTCATGTGTGCCCCTCCCTGGTGCTGTGTGGGAATGTGCATACAGTTGGATGTCCCCCCATGCTGTGCAGAAATGTAGTAACAGTCAATGCCACATGACCAATGGATACCCTGCAGACACAGCATGCCACCTGTCAGTGTACAACATGGGGGTTGGCACCACAGTACTGTCTACCTGGACATGTAACACATGTGATCCAGTTGACCATACTGGGCATGCTCAAACACATGAAGGTATGACAGTAATGTCAGTCGACAACATGCATAACGGTCATACTGGGCATGCTCACACACTTAAACACAAGACGGCCAGGTCTGCAAACACCAGTGGTCTGGACATATCTGCCGGTACATTACTATACTGTTGGATGACTGTGCTGTATGGTATGTGTGTGGTACTGTCTAATGTCTGTTTATTTGCCAAGGTGTATTGGTAATTCAGATTAGCTGTGTGCGCAGGGTGGTTCTACCAACACTTGCAAAGGATGGTTCTTTGTTTGCGGCCAGAACAAGGCCATTGGATACGGAGTGAGTAAGGCACATTGCAGCAGTTGGGAGCAGTTGTGGGTGGGTTTTCACGGTGTTAAGCACAGCTGACCTCTGGTTACAGCTTCTTATACTTGTTTAGACTCCACATTTCTTTAACAGTGCAATACTCGCATACTGGTAGCCAAACATGCTTACATCTGTTGGCTCCCTCACTTGCACATGCACCATCATTGGTGCTTGCATTTGTCACTCACGCTGGGTGGGCATGATCCCTTGTGATGTTTATTATATTAGACTACATGATTACAGTATCGGGTATGGCTGACCATTAGGCGACGGCATGGCGTTCAACTGTACAGAATCGGCAGCCTGTCCAGTGAGTTAATCATATTATATGTGTGTTCCTCATACAATCTGCTCCCATCTGGCTGATACATGGGAACCGATACTCTGCAATGCAGACAAGTAAATGTGTTTTGGGAACCACATCTGTCTGCCGAGTCATGCTACTGCATACCTATTGTAGGTTTTCCACCTTTTAAATTGGCTGAAGTGAGACTTTAGGATTAACACCTGTCCCACTTTGCATGGGACAGTCCCTCATTAGGCGTATGTGTCATGCAAGAATAATCTAGGCATAGCAAATGTTCTGATTACAAGACAATATTATATTCTATGTTTCTCTAATAGTTGCATGTAACGGTTATTGTATAAATGACACTTCTATATGTTATGTGAAGTAGCATAAGCAACTTGACTGCTGCTAGACTAAGCTTTGATTTGTGCTAATGGGTATATTTCTTTACTATGCACGGCTGTAGGTATGTTCTGATCTGGTACGTCTGACATTTCTATATGTGTATATATCTGTATATGTTGTATGTATATCTATCTATATATATATATATATATATATATATATATATATATATATATATATATATATATATATATATTTATATATACATCTGTGTGTCCGTTGACCAATACATTTCCCAGCCATATGCACTTACACATGCGTATTGGGTTTTATATCTGCTTCAACAGCATACTATTGCCTTAGTCATTATGACACCGACACTTCACTCCGGTTAACTTGTAATCGGTACTTAGCACATTATACAGTGGACAGATGTCGCAATATGTTCATGTACAGAGTACCGATAGTAACTGTGATGTGATACTGTGTCATTTGACCTGTTCCTCGTCTGTGCAGCGTAATATTCCAGCTACTGTATTTGTCTGTGCACATTCATATTATTTATGTCAATAAATGGAGTGCATGTGTTACTGAGACTGTACTTCAGCATATTTTTGTCTGCATGTGTGTATGCATATATACCTATTATGTACTAGCTGACCTACATGGGCCGGTCCATTGGAACTGGCGCAACCAACCCTGGCACTCCTGGATCCATAATCGCATAGCCGTAGTTTCTCCACCCCACCTGTGTTGAGTTTCCACACATAACAGCCATTATCCACCTGATATCGCAGCCATGACACACCTTTAAACATTGCCCTCTCCAGAGCGTTTGAGGCCCTACACACATTTTGTACCACCTCATGTATTCACAGGGTCTCCCGCCATTTATATTTACACATACGTGCCTTTCCTGGTGTTATGGATTACGACCATTTGCGGGTTACAAGTGTAGGTGGTCACAACATGAACTACATTCTGTCTGTGTGTAATGTAGATGTAGCAGTTCAACGATATTATGCCCACTGGTAGAACCCTGCCTCTGGTGTGTATAGCGGTGCTCTGCTTACTCTTGGGCATCTTTATCTGACATACGCTGCAAGCACTATATAATACCTTAGTTGCTCTAGATTCCCTTCACAACCCTTGTGTATGCTTTATTCATATGGCTTTCATTCTTACAATACATATATATATATATATATATATATATATATTTCATGTCTGTGGATATATATCGATACACACACACACACACACACACATATATATATATATATATATATATATATATGTGTGTGTGTGTGTGTGTGTGTGTGTGTGTGTGTGTGTGTGTATATGTATATATATATATATATGTATATAAGTTAGATCTGTACATAAAAACATACATTTGCTTTTGCTATGCTGGGAGCTGCTTACACCCGCGCAGGCGCACTTGCATATGCTTACTGTGAGTTACATATGTTTACTGCCACTTCTTTGTGCTTACATGTGCCTTATTCATTATGACAGTACCACTTTGATTGAAGGAATCCGGTTAATGGCCCCATGCGAAACACACGGTCAACTTTACATGTTTAAATGTTAGCTTTACAGCACAGAGACATTCATTCCAAAAGAAAATTATATGTGCTATAGTTCTACTCGAACCGGAAATGCCCTTACATTTTATATGTATACCTATGGTTCATAGCTACCCTAACATATGCCTCAACGCTTCACTTACACAGCAGGCATCCATTCTCCTGCTGGGAAAACCACAGTACTACACATGCGGCATTCCCTATTCCCTACTGCTCTGGACCTGTGCTGCATGTTTACTCACTCCAAGGATAATTCCACTGGTGTTTCCCTTCACATTTGTTACTAATGCTTTATTGTGACCATGTTCATTCATTCATTCATTTATATATATATATATATATATATCTGTCTGTACATACACATACATATACACATACATACCTATTTACATTTCCCATACAATTGAATGTCTACCGTGCATCCCCGCTGCCTTTACCTCCCTATATCCGAAGGATATTATTCTGGCCATCACATAAAATTAGTGGCCCTTACATGGCTTGGACCCAGAAACAGACACACATTAGTCACCGGTTTAACCACTACACCATCCGTGGTACATTCCGCATGGATGGTAGTTAGGATATATGACTTCACTACAGGTATTCAATAGTACTGGCAACAAATGTGACAGTTGGTTGGTGTACATATGTGTACGGACCTCTCAAACACTCAGGGACTAATTTCAACAGTGACAGGGACAAGGCAAGGACAAATCAGGGACAATCACGGACACTTTTACAATATTAGTACTGTTAACTTGAAATGTGTTGACAGATTCAGAGCATATGTGTTAATACTTATTTTCTGAAGTTAAAAGCGTCTATTGCTATTAATTATTGTCATTATTCATTCAGGTGTTATTCAGTACCTTTTCTCCGAAGGTCACTGGTTTTAGGAGGGATTAAGAGGCTGGCCAGTTATTGTGCAAATGCTCTGACCATTGATAGGGTTGCCACATTTTCATATGTCCAGGATGGGATATACTCGAGACACACCAGATTTTTTGGCCAACACATACCCACAGTCAGTACAGGGTTTAGAACTTTAATTATTTTCCTAGATGAGAGCTTATTCCCATAGCAGTTTAGTTGCTTATTTTGTTTCTTGTAAGATTTATGTATTTTACATACAGAAATAACTGTTTTAGGCAACTGTTTCATGAAATATGGTCCATAGTTATTTCTTACAATCACAGGACATTTGCCATTGTATCATTCTTGGTCAGAAGACACCTACCCAAACAGGGACTGTCCCTCACAAAGTGGGACAGGTGGTACCCTGCTTACATCAGCACCTTAATCACTCTATATCCAACTGCCACTATGTGAATGTGTAAAGTATATTTTCTCGATAATTTATGTGGGGAGCCGTGCATCACGGGCAGGTGTTTGATCCTGGGTAGTAGGTTCTGCATGACTGGCTGGAGGTTGAGCAGTCTCGTGAACCACTGCTGCACATACAACTTGTGTCCAGATGTCTACAGGACTGGACATTGTGTCATGATACCAAGTCTGATGTTTACACAGGATACTTATCCCATGAGGGATATCCAAAAATTGAACAAGCCTATAACCTTCATTTTTTTTTGATTTACGAAAATGTGATAGGGTTTTACATGCAAGTGACACATAGTTTGCAATCCTGACACTGCCTAGGGTGACACTGCCTACTAGATATGAGTAGTGGTCACTATGTGCAGATATGGCTGCGCCAAGCTAGGAGCTCGAGTATGGCTGGATTTGGTGGATGTTCAGGAATGGGAGGGGGGGGTTGTGTGCTGTAGACGGGATGATGGGTATTCAATTATGCATCCAGGTGTGTTGTAGTTGGATGGCTCAGTTCCATCCAGACCGTTATGTGGATATGTGCCGGTGACATTTCTGTACATGTGCATCGCACATTTTAATATTCATATGTTTGTGTGATTGTGTTCTACAGTATGGCCTATCAGGTTGTATTGCAGATGTGTATGTTTGTTCTTTGTGTTTCTTTCTGATTCACCCACTGCTCCCTCATACACCTCCAGTTCACCTATTGTGCATCCAACACAGTCTCACCTTTGCGGATTATTACATTACCCGTCCCCCACACCCATATTCCACACACTCCATCCACCTCTTCTCTGGTTGATGGCCCATGGCATGGTCAAGGGAACACATTGCATACACTACATATCTCTGGTACCTGTATGGTTGTCAGGACTACCCTAGCATTTTTCACCTCCCACATGCTGTACATCATGCACATAGGTACACACAAATACTTATCTTTCATGACATGGTAGGTAGACCCGGGTAATACCCATTCATCTTTGACACATCCTGACAAGGACGGCTTGAATTGCAAATGGGCAGATTTTGGCCAAGTGCTCTGACCATTGGTAGGGTTGCCACCTTTTCATATGGGCAGGATGGGATATATTCCGGACACACATCAGATTTTACAGGCCAACACATACCCACGGTCAGTACAATGGATAGTACTTTTGTTTTATGCCTAGATGTAAGCTTATTGTTGTAGCAGTTTAGATGCTTCTTCTGTTTTGTTTACTTGCTTATTCTATTTCTTGTAACATGTAGGTATGTTACATACGGAAATAACTATTGTATGTGACTATTCCATGAGATGTGGGACATAATTATGTCATATGGTCGCAGGATATTTTACATTTATAATGGTTTTGGTATGGACACACTGCCCAGATGGGTACTGTCCCTCACAATGTGGGACAGGTGGTAACCCTGATTATTGGGCTAGACATAGCTATTGGCGGTGCACTAACACAATACATTTTGCTTCCACTTGGTATAACTATCAACACTGCATTAGAATACGGGCACGGGGTTTTAAATGTCATTTGTTCGAGGGATGGGGACTCGATATTCGGCTACGTGCATTTGTGTTTGCTTCTTATTTTTGTGTTCACAAAAACTGTCTTGCATGCTTTGCATACATTTCAGTATCCACGGACTCTGACAGGTATGATTACTATTGCAGGCAGGCTGTAATATTCATCATTTTAGGTTGCACGTAAACAGCCAACATTTCCATGCCTCCGTGTGGCATTTCAACATGCCCCATGCACTCACACATGTTTCCTATGCACGTGGATGTGGCAGCAGCACGCCTTCATTAATATGCATATGGCGCTACTGCACCATCTGCATGCTGCATGGTCGGCGCAAGCCTAACGCCAGCCTTGCACCGAGCTTCATGAATCCCGGGGAGAGTTTTGCATGACTGCAACTGTAGTCTGTTTAAAGCACCAAACTTTCCAAATTGCATACTGATAAAGAAATATATTTTGCAGCTACTATTTCACTATAAGCACAGTTAAAAATAAATAACATTTCTATAACAAACGACACATACTCTTCTGTCAGTTTGTAGTATATATTTACAAAGTTTTTCTTCATTACAAATATGAATGATGATGACTTTCCATTTTCCAGTTACCTCGAAACCTAAGTTTCTACATAATACCTCTCACATAGCTGAATTAATGCAGTTCTTATATACAGTTCTAGTCACGCACATAGATTTTGTTTTTTCCTCTTGGTATCTTTTTTGGCCTTCTGTGGGAAATCCCGTAATGTCTGTTTTTAGACTTTCCTATTGTCCTTATGTGATTTACTTGTAAGCACTTCTGCTGATGTGAGAATGCATGCAATCAGAAGCCTGAAAGGAAACATCTGTTCTGCTGCTGCTATTTGAAAAAAAACGTATTTTGAGGCACGTTTTGCTGAGTTTATAAAAACAAAAAAAAACATGTCTGCTAATGGATATTTGTAAACTGTTCTGCAAACATGAGAAAAGCATGTAATACTTGCTTTCCAAAATTGCTTTTTCAAGCTTTTTTCTGATGCTGTAAAGAAGAGAAGCCTGTCTGTTATATATACAGTATGAATGCCCATTTTACATTGCTAAACTCTATACATATATTCAAGCAAACTTTTTATTCTATGCTTTATCTTTCAGCATATTTACAACAGAATTACTCTAACAGTATGACTGATAACATGATAGATTTAAGAGGCATACAGCATAGCAGAAAAATAATGTAAAAAAATAAATATTATGAAAGTCCATGTGTACAAGTTATGAGAAATGGATGGATGAGAAAAAATTAAATATTAAGAGACAAGTCAAATAGGGATGTCCAATGAATATGTACTTATTTGTATTTGCAATTAATGCAGTAATACAAACATATGTATGAAATAAGGGAGGCAAGGTGTGAGATGGAGGGAAATGTTATATTACCAATATGTATGACATATGCAAATGATTTTGTTCTAATAACAAAAAATGGATGGATAACTGAGGGTGTATTAAGGATTAAAAAGCTGTTAAAAAGCTGGTCTGCAATTAAACAAAATAAAGTGTCAAGGACTTAGTGAGATAAAAACAAGAAATAGAATATATTTCACAGAAAATAAATTAAAAGAATTTGGGAGTGATATTTGGTGAATATGAAAGTGCAATAAGTCAACAAGGACAGATATATGTTGAAAGTTTATGAACTAGGAACAATGACACATTTAGGAGGGAATATCTACTTGCAGTTTACATTTTGTGGTAACCTTTATGAACTCCTGTAAATATTTAAAGTTGCAAGAAAATCAGTAGGAAAGCTAAAATTAGGAGGAAGATGTCTGTTATGCCTGTGTTGTCTTTTCACTCAGAATGTTGTACACTTAGTGTTCACTTAATGCAAGTTTTATTGAATCTTGGGCAGAATTTATGCATTTATTCTGTGAAGTAATGAGAAAAATAAAATAATGCCAAAAAGAAATGGTAGGTAAGATGCTATCCAAAAAAGTAAAGCATGTGTAGGAAGAAAAAAAAAAGTAGAGAAAAGAAAAGAAAAAGGCATAGGACGGAAGAAAAGGAATATGACAGTAAAAGGAAATTATAGAAGTTTAAAGTAAAATAAATGTTATTGAGAAAAGAAAATAAATGCTATAGGTTTCACTTTATAATCTTGAAATACTGAAATATCGAATTTCAGTATCTCAAGACTATAAAGCCGAATTTTCAAAATAGCGAAACCCCAAAAGCGCGAAATTCAAAATCGCGAATATAAACATACCATACACCATACAATATATTCACCATCCTTCCCACACTACAACAAACAAACAAAACACACACATACACAAAAACACAAATAAGCAAACCTACCCTACAAATAAGCAGTGGGGCAAACTCCCCGGAACCCCCTATGTGGGGGCCCCCCGCTACTTATATATACTAACTCCGAGGTCACACCAAACAGAAAAAAGACAGTAAACTCACCACTACACATGCTACAGTTCCCTCACATACACACATCACATATACACAAACACCACCACTTTCAACACTTAAACACCCATACTTTTACCTACCTACCCTAACCCACACCTAAAACTTCCAAACACACTCACATACACTCAAACACCTACCCAAAACCCTTAAAAAATATTCACTTACCTTAATCTCCAGCCAAATCCACACACTAAACCGTACATCACGCACACAGTACATCCCATGTTACATACCGCAACACCATATCCGCGACTTCCACATTTCCAGATTCGTAGTTATGAAGTTTCGCTATTTTAAAAATTTGACTTTATGGTCTCGAGATACTGAAATTTGATATTTCAGTATTTCAAGATTCTAAAGTGAAACTGTGTTATAATATGATTAAAAAAACATTTTGATGTGCTTATGAAAGAAATTAAAAAAAAGATAAAAAAGAAATAAAAGACAAAAGAAAACAGTACATTTTTTTTTATGAAGCAAAGGATATTTTGTGAAGAATTTTATTAGACAGGTTATCAGTGGAAAGGGAATATGAAATACAGGGTGATAGAGGAAAGAAAGCCTGTTGACTCTAGTAAAGAACTTACAACAAAACATTGTTTTTTGGATTGCGAAAAGAATAAAGAAGTTTGGGAAAAGTTTAAATGGATGTAAATGTTAATAAAGCACCCCCACTCTTTTCAGTAGGTGCCATAGAATCTTTTACATCCAGTTATGCTAAAACTAAATCAAGTAGATGAGAACTCAGTTGAAGATCTCATCTGAGGGATGACACAATCAGGAGTATATCACTCACCTTCTGCAGCTCTATAGTGTCAGCAATTCTTCTACCTGGTGTGGGAATGGAACATGCAGCCGTCTATACCAAAAGTGAGTGGGCTACCTGTTGTGCCACAGGCACTTATTAGTGCATGTTTGAACTTGTGCTTTTCTTCAAAGCAAATAAAAATACAGACTAGTCTGATGACACTTTAGGGGAACTTAATTGAGTTATCCACTCCAATCAAATACATTGATAAACAACCTTGTAATAAGCTAACTGAAA